>NC_061097.1:60919862-60922362 GCF_015104395.2 Macrobrachium nipponense | reverse complement strand
AGAGGAATGAGAATAAGCAGGAATCAAAAAAAACCGAATATATGTGTTCTAGTATTACTGAGGACGGTGGAAGTAGCATAAGATTGGGTGGGGAAGAAATAAAGAAAGTACAGAAGTTCAAGTACTTAGGGTCCGTATTGGAGGATAGTGGAAGCATGGACCAAGAGGTGAGACACCGAATTCAGGCAGGATGGAATAACTGGAGGTCTGCATAGGGTCCTCTGTGACAAGAAGGTCCCTCTGAAATTGAAAGGAAAGTTCCATAGGACGGTGGTCAGACCAGCAATGTTATATGGAACAGAAACGGCGAAGTATGAGGAAAACAGAGGAGAAGAAGATGGATGTAGCAGAAATGAGAATGTTGAGATGGATGTCGGGAAGTAACAAGGGAAGATAGGATTAGAAATGAGTATATAAGAGGATCAACAAAGGTAGCTGAAATATCGAAGAAAATACAGGAAGGAAGGCTTCGATGGTATGGACACCTGTTACGAAGGGAGGAACGTCATGTTGGAAGACATACGATGGAAATGGAAGTGCAGGGTAGAAGGAAGAAGGGAAGACCAAGAAAGAGATGGCGTGATTGTGTAAGGGAAGATATGGAATTGAAAGGTATAAATGAGAACGAGGCACAAGACAGAAATCGATGGAGACGACTCATTCGTAATGGCGACCCCACAATAAAAAATGGGTTTAAGCTAGGAAGAAGAAGATTAAAACATTTCACAGGTGAATCTAATTCACCATCAAATTTACAGTCTCTGACATATCTATTTCTTGCACGAATACCAATAAAATTTGGATTCTCCTTCCAATTTCTCTTCTTTCCTTTCAGTTTATTACATTTACTAATCTTTTCTGATTCATCACTGTTATCTCTAATATCACTTCCATTTCTATCATTTACAAAAACATCACATTCAGTCAAAAGTTGTGGCAGAGGTAGATGATTCAGATCTCCTTCATTTTTCATCATCAGGGAGTCTTCATCAGTTTCTTCAGCATCATTTGGTGGAATCTGGATAATTTCCTTTATTTCACTAGTTCTGAAGCTATTATCTTCATTATCACTGTCATCATCCTTCTAAATTAATTCTTGAATCTCATGAAGAGTCAAAATGAAACAAGAAAAGAATATATGTATGCAATGGAAACTGTACTGTATAGTTACTGTAGTGCCTAATGTCACCTACAGGTGACAGTCAAAGATTTTGTTTGATTATCTTTATGTTCTCCAATAGCTATTTTGATTCTGAAAAACATGTGGCATCTTCATTAGATATTCCATGAGTGGGAAAACAGTTAAGAAAAAAAACTTTCTTTTCACCTACCTCTTGATTCTGCAGGAAGACATTGTAGTGGAATATTTGAAGAAGGATAAAAAATGGCAAATTAATTCCTTGCTCAGCTGTAGAGACTAAGGTAAACAAAAGATTTTCCAGATATCTATGAAATATAGAAAATGGAAGTGTGAAGGATCATAGAAAAGGTATTATTAGGGTAACTTCTATAACTGGGCAATAAATAGAATATATAAAAATCTGTCACCTCTAGGTGACATTGGGCTTTCTCGGGATATATATATATATATATATATATATATATATATATATATATATATATATATATTATATGATATTAACTTGATCACGAAGTATATAAAACGTGATGCTATGTATAAATGAAGGTTTTTTGCCACGAAAGGAAAAAATGAAAAAAGCGAGATAGCCAAGTACTTTCGGTCCTGTTCGGACCCTTTACTGAGGCAAACTGATTTTACAAAGAACAACAGAACCAAAAGAAGGCTTAATATACAAACTGACACTACCAGATTAGCCATAAGGGCGATTTTCACTCTACAGAAAGGAGGAGCCGCCAGAGGCTAGCCACACCTTGAAGGATACCCGCAGTAAACAAGTGATTCTTCCAGAAAACAGTACATTTTGAAAAAAAAACACGGGAGCATATACTATTCAATATCATGAATTTTTACACAAATTTTCCCAACAAAAATTATTATTAATGAAAAGACGAAAGAAAATGTAAATATATATATCGAGCAAGAGAAAGAGGGAGAGAGGATATCCCAGAGAGAGAGAGAGAGACGAGAGAGAGAAGAAGAGAAGAGAGAGATAGAGAGATGAGAGAGAGAGAGAGAGAGATAAATAATAACTATATACATGTGGGACTAATTTATTAGTTGTTCATTTATTTTGAGGTCCTTCATATACACTTTACAAATATATGGGTCCAAATGGGTACATTCCCAGACTAAGATTTAGGTTGTTTTTATTAGCAATTTGTATAAATTCCGATTCCAGTAAATTTCTTGAGACTTAATCATTAGATCTAGCAATTACCGAGGTATCACCCCAATTAATACAATGAGATTTTTCACTCAGATGGATAAACAGTGCATTTGAAGTCTGGGCTGTTCTAACTGAATACATATGTTGTTTATACGTACACATACATTTTACTTGACTGACCAACGTAAAAC
>NC_061097.1:60894862-60912362 GCF_015104395.2 Macrobrachium nipponense | reverse complement strand
CGCTTATGCAGACCAGCACCAATAAAAAAAACAAAACCAAAAAAACATGATGCGTATGTATTTAGCCTCCTAAGACAGAATGATCCAAGATATTCATATTGACATATAAGTTTATAAATCTTTTATTGGAGATATCAATTGCATACTTCACAACTCCGGGAACTCAAATCTGTGGTGTCACGATTCATGCACGAAACTCAATATCACCGAAGGGAGTCAAATCCGTACTGGTAATCATTTGGACTGTTAACTAGTGTGACGTCATCCCCCCTTCGAGAGGTAGCCAATCACAAGCGTGCAATGGGCGGGGCTTAGCTGCAAAGCTATGTGGGCTCTGCTATAGTCCCTTGGGGATGAAGTGTTTTCCTCCGTGTTTTGTACTAGCTCCTGAAGGATCAAACACACTTTGGGACATTTGATACCCCACGGGCTAGTACTAAACACAGGGAATACATTTGACTCTCCAGGCCTTAGTAATAAACACGGTAAAATACATTTGACTCACCTTGGGCAAGTACTAAACAGATAATGAAAAATAGTACGGCTCCATCGACGGAGAAAGAGGTTGAATCTGGCCCATAGAAACCAAGGCGCCATTCACCAGCACTTTGTGGATACCCACAATAAAAAAACCATCCCTACAAGAACTTCTCACAAACACCAAAATAATACACAAGGAAGGCAACTACAATCGTTTATTGATATCAGAAGCAGTCAGCATCGCCATGCAACGCCCCAACATTAACATCCAATGCGAGGCATACCGATCCTTGCCCTCGTGTAGGAGGCAGCCCTTCAACCGCGAGGAACAAGACCACCACACGCGGACAGGAGCAGACACTGACATTCACTGAATTAAACGTATATGTAATTAATATATATTTATGTATAATGTATATATAATAACTTGCTTTCAGCTTTTGATATAATTTCTGTTGTTAACATATTTATTTGTCATATTTTATGTTTCACATAGTCTTTTGTAAATACTTAAAACTAGGTATGTGGAAACTGTCTGTCCTCATGACGTCACAAAACGCATGCAGGTTCATATTTGTACATACGGGCTGCTCTGTGAGCAAGAGTCCGTGCTGACACAAGGTCAGCTTAATCAAAAACAAAAAAACATATTTGTATCAGTACCGCCGTCAGTACGCTTAATAACGTCAATACGTATAGGTTGACGAAACAGGTGTCGCGTGTAAAAATACTGAGGTAAATGGGAGAATCCCATTTTGTGTTCATTAGTAACCTGAACAATGAAGTGAAGAAAATAATTAGAAAATATGAAGCAATTTTAAAAAAGTTGGTTAACAGTGAATAAGCCATTCTATTTAATGATATATATATATATATATATATATATATATATATCTATATATATATATATATATATATATATATATATATATATACAAATTGTTTAATGTTCAACAAAAGTCTTTCAGCCTCCAACACTAAATAGTTTCTTTCATTTTACCGTATATGTAGATCTCGTGACCCAGCTAAGGAATATATTGCGCTTTTCTCGCGCACTTCTCACAGTCCTGATGTTCGTGTATACGAACAAACTAAATTGTTCTAGAATGTTCTATATGACGTCATTATCAGGTGACAATTCAAGTTCACGTATTCCACCCGCTGGGTCAATTTGCAGAGCCTTGCTCCGTCTCCATGATTCAATATGTTTTACTGAGTCGGCATCTGCCGGGCATGTACCCAAACCATTCGCTGACGCCTCGAAGCTTTTTCCACAACGCAGCCATGCAGTCTTGTGGAACATTCCTGATAGAGTTCGTTGCTCTCTAGAAAATATGTACATTCTTAACCTCTTTTTGTAGGGCAGCTAATATACGCATATGCTTCATAGTAAATTTTATGAAAAATGTATCCAGCCAGAAAGTTGATTTCCAAAAAAAGCAGAATTGATCTGCACTGTTTATACCAAAAGTAATCCTAATCTGACTAAACTTAGTTGAAATGTAGTAGAAACTTGTAGATCTGACTAAAAACAGATTTAACGTACAAACAATGTAGTAGAAACGAGTAGATCTGAGTAATAACTGAGTAAAAACTTTTCAGAACTGAATGGGAATTTACTGCAAACTTATAAAACTGTTAACACTTCTTAAGATCGCAATGACAACGGAAAGAAATGTAGTAAGGTCTGTCTGAGAATAGCAGGACGGAGTGGAACGTAACAATATCACTGTAGGAACTTACTACTATTTTCACACGTTAGTACCACGTTCAGGTCGTTCATGCCATGCTGTCAGTACGGCAATTCCATTTCCAGTACGCCAGTCTCGTTCAAAGTACGATCTTACCCATTCCTACTTTAGAACGGTAGAAGGGGATCAAATTTCAAACATGACTGACGTTCTGGCCCACCCTTCCCGTCCTGGTTCGTTCATGCTGTTCATAACTCGATAGTATTTGGTGTCTACTAGGTCCAATACGTTTCTACTCCGTTTCTCTCCGTATGAAGAAAGTAGTGAAAATAGTTCTGTGAAGGGTATAGCAGGTGCAAGAGATGCCTGAGAGGGACCAAAACAAAATGTGTCTTTTTCTGAAGAATGAGTTTCTCGACCCAATGATCCAAGAGGAGACATGTCACGACTTTGATTAGAAAATGGTGTTTGAGTAGGTAGCCCAAATATGAGATCAAGATTACTGCTTCCAATACTACAATTATATAAGAAAAATTCTCCAAAACCTATTGTAAAATAGCGTAAAATAATAGATCACTTCTGACTTCGTATGTATGAGTAAAGTACTTAGAATCGTTTAAAGATGTTGAATGTTATATTATTTTTTCTACCAAATTTTCTATTTTATGCTCAGCAAGGAAAGTTATAGTAATTAAGATTCTGCATAAGTGGTTGTAAGGTTTTCATTTATTTAGCTGCCGTTAAAGTTTTAATTATAATCATTAAAATTCTAAAAATATTGTATAACACGGTTTCAAGTGTTCTATTTTAGATTGTTTTTTTTATTCTAAAGATTTATTGGTGCCTTTTTGTTTTACTTTTGTTGGTCCATATTCAAGAGCTTGTAATTCTAATAACTGCATATGTTGCGGTCATTAAACTTCTATCTATCTATCTGTCCATGCTAGGATGAAGAGGCTAGTCTAACACAGAGGCATTTGCTGTAAACAAGGTCGAGAATATTATTAAAGGTTCCCTGAGACCCGAATATAGGTAATCACCAATAATGGTTGGGAGATTTCCTGTTGATGACTTCCTGTTCCGAGGTCAGTATGTTAACTATTTCAGGTCCATTACTACACAAGATGAATGCGTTGTGAGGACGTAGGTGGTGTTATATTTTCATTTTATCAGAAGTTTTTACGAGAATTACATTATAATGGGTATCATAAATTTATCTCTCTCTCTCTCTCTCTCTCTCTCTCTCTCTCTCTCTCTCTCTCTTATTTATAGCTTTTCTGTAGAGGGTGTACATATTCAATAATACATTTTTTTCTACCTCAGGGGCTAAGGTCTGGAAAAGGTGTTTGGCGTTGCGTTACAGGTACAGGAATTTTAGGATAGGATATTTATTTATTAGAATGAAAATGTAAAAAATTAATAATGTGCACATTAAACAGTACAGAAAATGATTTCTAATGAAATAAATCGTATTTACTTTATTTTCGTTGGTGAAACAACGGGCTATCTCTCCATGGATTTTAGATGTTTTAATTTATGATTCTGTTCAATTATATTGTGTTTCCACTTATAACTGAAAATATTGAACGTGGTTAATTGTGTCTTTTTATTTGATTCTTGCTGTTAGTGTGTGAAATACTAATTATGGATATTAATTACGAAGACCACGTTAATTTAGGAATATAATGTTTGAAACTTATGCGTCAGTGAAAAATCTTGCACGCGTCACAAGTAAGCTGGAGGTCGGATCGCACCTTGTTTATTGTAATTTCAATAATTCGATCTGCATATCATTTATTTGTTAACAATCAACGAATTCGTTCAACTTCACTATAGAACACAGCCAATAGAGAACCTTACCGCTTCTTGATGCTCTCGTAAAACAGCAAGAAAGATCGTTTTAAATTTCCATGCACAAAAAAACAGCGAACGCTCCGTTGCTTGAATGTGTGAGGAGATTGTTATGTAAAAGAGCATTCGCACACTATGCATTATGGAGAGGGACACATATAAAACTCGACCAAATTCTTCGATTGTTAACAAATATCGGGTTTGCTCTTACAAGAACATTCGGAGCTGAACCTGTCAAAACTTTCGACGTAGTAATCCCCTGAGTGAAAAGTCTGCTTCCATGACTCAAACGGAAAAGCTTCAAGAAAGGAAATCGACTGAGTATTTCAGACAGTAACCTCGCTTCTTGCGTTTGTCGTTTTCGTTGTTTTATCCCTTTTTCTATCCCTGTTCACTTAGAGTTTTTTTTAATGGATCATTTCCTTGTTTATTTCCCTGTGTTCTTTTTCCACCGCTATTTTAATTTGTTCGTGTTTGGCATTATAAAATCGTAATTTGAGAGAGAGAAATTCATAAACCCGAAGGAACAAGAGAAAAGAAAATTCCCTTTCGAAATAATTCTAAAGAGTCCAAAACGAGGAAAACAACGTGTTATGTGTCGCATCTTGGATGATGACATTCCTGGGGAAAGAAAATATCTCTGCGAGGACCTCATTATCATTTAAATGGGAGGGGATTCCCCTAAAATGACTTTTATTAGATTTGGAGTCTCCTTCATTCAATTTTTTTCATTCGCTTATAAAATGTATAAAAAAAAAACTAATTTTTTACGAAATGCATACGATCCTCGCTGGACAAGAGGTTTTCGTGCTCGGCTGCTAATCCGGTGGTCCGAGGTTCGATTCCCGGCTCGGCCAACGCCGAAATCGGAAGAATTTATTTCTGGTGATAGAATTTCATTTCTCGATATAGTGTTGTTCGGATCCCACAATAAGCTGTAGGTCCCATTGCTAGGTGACCAATTGATTCCTAGCCACGTAAAAATATCTAATCATTCGGCCCAGCCCTAGGAGAGCTGTTAATCAGCTCAGTGGTCTGGTAAAACTAAGATATACTTAACTTTTTACGAAATGCATAATATGTTATATATTTCGTACTACAATTACACACCTACACACACGCACAAACACACACACACACACACACACACACACACACATATATATATATATATATATATATATATATATATATATATATATATATATATATATGTGTGTGTGTGTGTGTGTGTGTGTGTGTGTGTATAAATGTATGTATGTATGTGTGCGTGTGTAGATTACATGGATACATTTTAGCAGGGTTCCTGTCACGCGGCCCCCATCCCAGCTCCATCCTTTGGGAAGGAACAAAGCAAAACGCACAAGGAAGCGAATTTCTGTTTTCCGAGGGAATATAATTAGGTCACCTATGAAATGAACCAGGAGGCCGAACACAACGAGTACCAAAAGTGCAAATGGCCTGATGCCTCTGTCATAACCCTTGAGAAATAAGTGATGGCAGAGGAATTCAGGCGAATGACGCAGTTTGTTTATAGAAGACCCGTTGGAACGGCGCAATGGAACCGCTTAAATTCAACTCGTCTTCCCTTTTTGAAAGTCTTCAGCGCTTTGGTCAGACGGATTTGGAATTCGATTAGATGTTTTAATAGAAAGCTAATGTTACTGTAGTGATAAGAAACTTATTGTTAGTAATATCACCGTATCACGTTGATACAAGCCGGAGGTTAAAGATCTTTTTCTCCTTTCGTCGATTTGTATTCTGCCAATCTGATATATTCGTTTCTTCTTACAAGGGTATCTAGTTTGCACCATTTGATCTGATCAGCTTCTTCACAAGTCTTTCCTAACTGCGGTAATCGTCCTTCTGCTGGATTTGAGGGTCGGTGTCGATCTCGAATTCCACTGTGATTTCTTTTATTTCCTTTCTCTTCTGGTTCAGCTGGAAAAGCACCAGGCTTCTAGTTCCTCACGGCAGCAGCTTCACGTAGTCATATAGGTGTTATATGGAGGAAGTCCCTCTCTAGGAATAGTGTTATCGAAAACAACTACTGTTACAATGGCGGTATTGTATTTTTGTCTGCAGGTTAAGGACAGAACAAATCCCACGGGCATCAAAATATATACTGCTTTTGTTGTTTATTTATCTAATCTTGCGTTTCGACTCGTACCGAGGTGTTTATCTAAACAACAAATGATTTCAGTACACAGGCTTACAAGTCTATATAGAGGGGAGCGGGTTCAAGGTTAGTGAAAGTCCGGACAAGTTGAATTTTTATTGATCAGTTGTGAAACTAGATGTTCATGATGCAAGCTGGCGCCCCAAAAGTAAGTGCAACGAACGCATGAAGATAACCCATATTAACAGGACAATATGGATCGCATCCCTTAAAATCAGGATCCGAATCTAAATTTAAAAGTCGTAGAAGAGATTTTAGGAAACACTTGAAATATAAATATATGTTAAGTAAAAATTTTCAAAAATCCGTGAAAATTGAGAAACTACAAAGAACTTAGCATTAGGTCAGTCACTGAGATGTTACGATTTTGTTAAATTCAGGCGCTGATGGAATACTTTATATATTCACGGTGTCAGTCAAAACAAAATATGTTCTGACATAGCAATCTATAGTGAGAGTATCTTTTTAAGAGAGCCTTCCTCGATCCACCTTAGAAGCCTCTCTATTTCTGAGGTGGAACGAGGAAAGTCCTGTTATAAAAGATTGGGGTTATCTTCATATGCCCTTTGCATTTATCTGTAGTGTACGAACTTAGAGCATGGACATCAGGTTTCAGAACCGACCAATAAAAACTCAACATGTCCGGACTTTCACTAACCTTAAACCCGCTCTCCCGCCGTACATAGCTGTACGTCTAAGAACTGAAATTGCTTATTTAAACGATGAATAGGTGTATTTTTATTAATAGCTGCAGCCAATGAGAGATGGATGTTCAGATTCATAATCTGCGAGAGATATATTTATGACAAAATAGTCTGAGAAATTACATTTTCTTTATACATTCATTTTATAATATATATATATATATTATATATATATAGATATATATATATATATATATATTATATAGTATGTATGTATGTATATATATATATAATATATATAATATATATATATATATATGTAGTATGTATGTTATATATATATAATATATATAGATATATATATATATATATATATATTATAGTATATATAATTTTTTTCCTTTACTCACATATTTGTTTATTTCTCTATTTTCTTTTTTTATTCTGCTTTCATATCACGTTTAGATTTAATCGTGAATTGGGTCCTTCATTGTTCCATCCTAAAGTTATGTCATCCATAGCTTTCACAGAGATAGATGACTCACTCAGGAGTAACCAGTTCATTACTTTCATTCCTTTGAATTCATCACAACGGCGGTCATTTTCTTTCATAGGAATTATGAAATGCTTTGGAAGAAGAATAACTACTAGTAGATTTCCTGTGGAGTTCATTATCAACGTTCTCTGAAATTATTATGCTTCTGGGAGTAAGATCTTTATTTATAAGCTTAGTTTCTTATATCTATGTTACATTTTACTCCAGTGTACCCTCCCCTAACCTCACCTCTCTCTCTCTCTCTCTCTCTCTCTCTCTCTCTCTCTCTCTCTCTCTCTCTCTCTGGAATTAATACCAATTATACTGAAAGCATAATTAGTATTCAGAAGATTGACAAATGAGACGAAAGCTCATTTCACTCGTAAATCCAAAACAGCCCTCAGACTGAGGGTTGATTTACATTAGAGAGATGAGTGGTTGAACTTGGTAAATGGCGTTAAGAGAGCTTCGCTTACTCTGGATAAATTGAATGAAAAACTTTCGGTTTTCCTGAGTGGTAAGTAATACAGATTTTAAGTTATGTTGTCTGTTTTTTATCCTGTGATATAAGATACATGGATTTTGACAGGATACTCCATTACGAAGGTTATGTAAGAAATCTTTTACTTTATGAAAGCTTTGTAACTTCATGAAAAAAGGAAATAGAGAAGGTAAAGGAAGATAAAAGAGGGAATAGAGAAGAGGGAAGAGGAGAAAAGGAAGGAGACAAGGAAGATAAAAGAGTAGATAATCGATAATCTTTCCAAGATCATCGTCATAAATATGAACAAATGATTATTTTTGGTGTTATTTCCTTCTGTCCATCCATGAATCATCTTATTTATATTGTGCGTGCGCCTGTGTGTCCAAAGGCATAGTATGCCATAACGCAAGACCAAAGACTGTAACAGGAAAAAGAAAATAACAATTTGTTGACTGATTTAAATAAATGAAATAGAAAACTGTAAGCAGACGAAAAATTTTCCAACATAATATTCACTCTTAACTCATTAATATTCTTGTAATAAGCGAGCACACAAAGCATTTAAAGAATTAACCAGGAAGTTATAATGACTTGATGGCAGTCCACTCATTGTCTGAACAAGGTACCCAAAGATTACTCTTTCAGAAGAAGTTGAAATAAGAAAAGCGAAGTAAAGCGAGAGACAAAAAAAAAAAAAAAAAAAAAACCAGGTCTTAACGCCTCTCAGTTGCATGTTGCAGATTTATAGTTCGTTTTATAGCCGAGGAAAGTACCTCTGGTAGTGTTATGCCCGAGTTACACATTTGCGATTCAAGACCGTGACCGTCGTACTGGCCGAAAATTTGATTATTACGACGCCAATACGATGCAGTTGCACGCAAGGCTTCATCATTAGGTGTGATCTGTAACCGCATCGGAGAGTTTGCCGACGTCCGCCAAATGATGGCGTATGTGGAAGGTTTCCCAGCACCTATGCAGTGAGTCATGATAACTGTCAAAAGTCGCCATGTCATACCGGCAGACGCCTTAGCGTCGTAATGGCGTTTCGACTGTCGCAACGGCGTCGGCATTTGATTAGGAATGACGTAACTAGCAGTGTCAACACGCGGCATCCAGTACGACATACGTCATGCACTTTGCAACCCCACAACATGTGCAGTAGGAGTGCTCAGTGAGTAAAATCTATGTCAACGTGCCACTGTCAGACAGAATCAGGTTAGCTATGAGAACTTCAGCTAACAAAGAAAAATAATAATAATAAAATAACCCATGAAAAAATTAAGACAATACTACTGTATTTTTTTGTATGTTTTCTATAAAAAGTTTTTTCTGCAGAACTTCTTCTTGGCAAGTGGTTTGCTATAAATGATATATGTTACTATACAATTGTATGAGTGTAAATTTTTCATAATATTCATACATATATAGTGTATAACACACACACACATTTATATATATATAATATATAATATATATATATATATATATACATATATATATATATTATATAGTATATTATATATATATATATATATATACATATCTAGTATATATAAGGAAACACAAACTGAAGGTTCCTCCACATTAAACCAGTAATAAAATTCTGGCAGCTTCAATGACCGGATTTTTTTCATTTGTTTTTTTATATTTTTCTTTAACAGTTTTTTTTTATTTTGTCGGTCCATAGTATTGAAAAAAAAAAACTCTGATGTCCGCGATCCCTAGCAAAATTTTCAGGTGTTAATATCCCTCCGAAAATAGCGATTTGTTTACATTTCCGCATTTTGTGCTTAAACCACGCGTTCTAAAGAAAAATGTCACATGACGATGAATAAAGTAGGAGGTAGGATAAATAATCTTTTCAGTGGCAAAAAATAACGTATACTTTGCATAATTATTATAATTACTAGGACTACACAAAGGATCATATAGGAACCAGGATAATGCACTTATTTTCCACTTTATAAATATGCACGTAATCTGTACATAGTTTTCAATATAATTTGAAGAACTGTAAATTACCGTTAGATAGGTGTATAAAAAAAATTATATTTGGTGCGATATATAAAGCTCGATTCTCAAGACTGCCTAGTATCCGAGGGAAGGACCCCGTGAGGCTTTTAAAATCTTCCTCGATTCTAGCTCATAGGCATCGTTCTGGCCTCTTTTTCAGTGACAGCATAGCACTGAAAATTTGACAAATTACTCTTTACCCATTGGCTTTTTCTCTATCCTTCCGCACTTTTGTCTGCCCTCAGAGCTTAAAAACTAATGAAGATAGAGGGCTGCAAATTGGTATGTTGATCATCTAACCCCCAATCATCAACCATACCAAATTACATCCCTCTAGCCTCAGTAGTTTTGTTTTTATTTTTTGAAGGTTAACGTTAGCCATTATCGTACGTCTGGCACCGCTATAAATACCAACACAGGCTAACACCGGACCGCATATTTCCCAAGTCTGGAAGAGTTTAGGGATGGGGAAAATTAGGACCAATCAAAGCACATGGAGCTGACCATGACGTCACAAGCCACGCCTTTAAGCAACACTCGGTCTCATAGCCATTACTGCCAGTCACAATGCCGAAGAAAAACTTCCCCATTTCACATTTTACGGCTTGTATGGCCTAAACATTTTAGTCAGAGATATATACGCATAATGCAACACTAATTCAATAAAAAATATATTCTTCAAATGAGATATATCGTGAAATATATTGAGCGTTATTGGCTTCTCCCTCTTGGTAATAGAGCTCATTGCCTCTTAATTCCTGCTCGCAAAGTCGATATTTACTGCATAAATAATATTTTCATTGTGAGTTGCTAAATTATATACTTGAAAATGCGTGCTTAATACCATATAGAAAGAGTTGCGATAACACATGGTATGAATAAAAAATATACAAGATGGTAAAATTGATGGTATGGTAAAAATGATGGTATATGACCTGTAATTAGCACTACAGACTACAGACAGGAGGCTAAGAACTCGCAGCACTTCGACACCCATCAAGAATCTTGGACTTTGAAGGTGACGATTTTAAAAGCATGGAGCATGGAACGTTTTTCAGGCGTCACTGCCTGTTGTTTCAGGCTATAAAAAGGTATTATGTACAGAACTAAAATAATAATTGCCTTATGCCTAAAAGAAATGTGGAGGATACAGTTTTGATGACAAATTTATGCATACCGTAGGGGGATAGCACCGTCACTACACCTCATTAAGTGCAACGTAGGCATTACTTAAGGTTCTTGCAGCATCCTTTCGGCGCCTAGCTGCAACTACTTCCATTCATTTTACTGTTACCTCTGTTCATATTCTCTGTCTTCCATCTTATTGTCCACCCTCCCCTAACAACTGCTTCATTGTGCAGCGGCTTTGAGGTTTTCCTCCTGTAACACCTTTCAAACCTTTTACTGTCAATTTCCGTTTCAGCGTCGAATGGCCTTAGTTACCCCAGTGCTTGGCATAATGCCAAAAATCTATATGTAAAAAAAAATTATGCACTTAATTTGAAGCATACATTTGGTCATTGAGTGTGAGCTTGGATGAAAATAGTAGTAGGCTATACTCATATGCTACCGTTATCCCTGGCTTTAACTAATACATGTTGCGTATTTGCATAAAATTTTCTGTTGAGAGAGTTGGATAAAAAGTGTCATCCATATTTACTTTAAAGCATATCGCAGTTCTAATAAATTTACGCATCAATTCTGCTTTAGTTCAGCTTAGTAAAAAGTCTACTGTAACTCCGTAAATAGGTAGTATTCTGTACTCCTATAATTGGTAAAAGATTACATACTAATGAAATACTCATTTTGATTCTTTGCACACAATGAATGACAAGTACGAAAGGTTTGCTATGAATATTAAATAAATTAAATAATCAGTGTTTTCTTTTTACACAATGAAATTTAAGGAAAAATCACGTAAGGGCTTGCTAAAAATATTCAGTACTGAATTATGTTATCACTTTTTATTTGTTTGTACACAATGTATGAAAAATAAAAATCAAAAGCAAAAAATGTTCATTAAAATCTTTATATTTTTGTACACAATGAATGACAAGGACCAATCAGGTAAGGACATCTGAAAGGTTTTATGAAAACGGAATCCAGCTCAGAAAGGCAATTTTTTACTACAGGTTATCAAGCACACCTTGAAAAACAACCGCATTCAGTATGAATTTATCATGTAAATATATTTGGTTGCAGTAGGCTAACTTAGATCGCCTAAACAACAAAACCGTAGGTTTCCTTAGGTTTCCTTAAGGGCACATTAGCTCCTGAAATAATTTAATGAATGAAGCTGATACTGTGTCCCTGTAAATAGTAGGGCCTATATCAGTCTGCTTCCTGTTCATGGCCTAGTAATGATCAATATATTGCTTTTATACAATGCCCAGTAATGTGCATTACTACGAAATAGCATATGTCCATAGAAATCCTTAGTGTAAGCCTACTTCCTCTCTCTATCTTCCCCTACAAACAGGTTAGATACCATCATTTTTACCACCTTGTATATTGTTTGATTCATCCCATGAGTTATCACAACTCTTTATAAATGTTTTAAACATGCATTTTCATGTATATAATTTAGAAATTCGCGATGGGAAAATATTATTTACAAGAGGGAGAAGCCAATAACGCATACTATATTTTACGGTATATCTCATTTGAAGAATATATTGTTGTTAAATTAGTGTTGCATCATGTTTAGATATATCTGACTGCAATATATATGTCATACAAGCCGTAAACTGTGAAACTGAGAAGAAAGTATTTCTTCGGCATCGTGACTGGCGGCAGCAATGGATATAGGACTGACGAGGGAGCTAAAAGGCGTGGCTTGTACGTCATGGATTGGCTCCAAGCACTTTGATTGGTCATAATTTTCCCTATCCCTAAACTCTTCCAGACTTGGGAAATATAGAGCAGGCAAGCTCCCTATTGGCCGCTTTTATTTTCCTTTTAAAGTTTCTCGCCCTATCAATAAGAGAGAGAGAGAGAGAGAGAGAGAGAGAGAGAGAGAGAGAGAGAGAGACTGTTGTAGTGATTTCTGTGAAGATGGCTTTTATCATCATCATCATACGACGAACAGATAAATAGAAAGCCATATTAGATAAATAAATAACGGATATGACAGCCTAATTGGGCCAACAGTCAAACACCGCTGAAGACAACAACGTCAGCTGTGCCGAGGACGTTGGTTTAACGAGACAGGTAATTTTCGTATCGCATGCTCGCTCTGTCATGTAGTCAGTGCGCAATAGGTCGGCTTCCCTCTCATCTGTCGTTGATAAGGAAAGAGAAA
Organism: Macrobrachium nipponense; assembly: GCF_015104395.2. Classification (NCBI taxonomy): domain Eukaryota; kingdom Metazoa; phylum Arthropoda; class Malacostraca; order Decapoda; family Palaemonidae; genus Macrobrachium; species Macrobrachium nipponense. The sequence goes on along the minus strand of NC_061097.1, from coordinate 60,899,184 downwards.
GAAGCAGTTGAATTCGGGGTTTGTGGAAGGAGACAGACTAATGAGGCGGCCAATGGAGAAAAGAACGGTTGTATCCACAATCGACGATTAGAGAAACATGAAGCTGAATGCCTTTATGAGGGAAAGTTTTTTCTTTTCTAGTACTTTTTTAGTAAATAAGGTGAATAAAAGAACTCAGACCGAAAGCTGGTGTATTCCACTAGACATCCCTTCTTGTTTGCCTTTGCTATAGTTAATATTTGCTTGTTTACTTTTCATCGAATAAGCGTCGGATTCCGATATTCAGGGAACTGTTTGTTTTTACTCGTTCCCCTATATTCTTTAAATGTTCCTTCTCCAATTCCATCTTTCATACTTTGATTTTTATTATAATATATATGAAGACTCCAGTAAGTAGCCAGCAATACCTTTTATTGAGAATATTTAATCACCTCAAATATTGCCAGAGGAAAGGTTTAAATCTTCACTTCTCCAGGTAAGGCCCCAGAAAATGAGTTGGTACTTCATGCTCCGAATTGAATTGAAGATGAAAGAAGCAAACTTTTTCCTGAGGTATAAACTCTCTCTTTCTCCTTCTCTCCCAGGTAAAGGTATTTATATGATAAAGTTTCAGCTATAAACACAGGGTATGCAAACTTTTTCTCGGATTGTCTCTGAAAGGGACTTCTGGATTATTCTTGCTCTGGGCAATAAGATTTGCGGAAACATACTTTACTTAACAAAAATAATAATTATAATTTTAAAACCATAGATATAGAGGCACAGATATAATTTAACGTTCGTTGGCTATGTTCCCTTATGAAAGTTTCCGACAATTTTGTTTCTTGAAGAGAACTTCCTAAATCATTAAAATTACTTTCTTAAGATGTCAGTCATTTAACTTCTCTTGGTCAGATGGCCGAAGAAATCATGTAGCTTTCGTAAACTGGTCATTCGCCAATTAATATTAGCAATAAGTTAATCAACAGTAAAGTATTATTGGATAATCATCATAATCAGTGCCTCCAACGCCGTGATGCAAAGGTCCTCCAAGCATCATTCTTCTTTCCTAAGCACTGCAAGTCATTACATCCGTGTCCAGCGCAATCTTCTTTCACCCAAGTACTGTTCTTATTGCACAATAATATCTTCTACTAAATTCATTCATTAAGTGTATACATAACGCACGACTTGCTGAGACTCAAGACAAGTATTATTCATCGTGCCTTCAGTTTCGCAGCTGATTTGATTTTTCCCTTTGTTTTTCACTTCCCTCCTTCCCTCTTACTACTTGGCTGTTCAGCTTCTTTGATTTGACCTTGCTCCAGTTTCCGAATCTAGTGAAAAAACAAACTCTGTGGGATTGAATGATTAGTGAAGGAATACGACTCTTTATTCTGGCTCAACCTCCTGATAAAATCAGTGCTGATATAGATAAGGGGAGAACTTTAGTAGTTTACTTGCATATCCCTTTAGCCTTTAAGCTTATAAGAAACATTCATTGCTATGCAGAAGTTTTTTTTTCATAATTTAAATACTGTTTGTTAGAAGTCTTCCTCCTTGCATCAATTGGTGATGTTATCTGATAGCCCCGGAAAGGCCGTCCTTGAGAATATGTAAAGAAAGTGAAGCCATCTCGGAATGATATACGAATCCACCGTGACAACTTTACATATTTTTTTTCTCTTTCGCGAAGAAATCAGAGCTCCAAGTTGTGCCTGGACGATTCGTTTCTCCTGCGTGGGACTTTAATATCCCACACCTGTTCACACTAAGGAGCGAGCAAGAAATCAGCCAGGGGGCCAAACTAAAACTGAAGCAAGCGCGTGTTGTAAAGACCGCCGAAAAATCTGTTGCGTGAAAGAAATCGATCTTAAGCTCCCCTTATCTATATTTCCGTGTTACACGAAGGAATTCTTGTAGCATGCGTGGAAAGAGAATCAGGTTTTTATAAAATAAAATTTATGACGTTTGCGGAGAATGTAAAAAGACTATAAGGTGCTCTTCTTTTATATATTAAATTAGTAAAAAGAAAAGTCGTAAAATACCATCACCGTATAAATGAAAGCTTCTTGCATTACAACCATAAAATTTTAATTGGTCTTATTTCATTATTTTTACATCTCGGTATTGAACAAAAGAGACAAAGAAATAAATACGAAAGTGTTACTGAAACTAAAACGAATCTACTGAAATCAACGGCCTATGTGATGCAACCCTTTGAGCTGGACGTAGGTCTACAGTGTAGAGACAATAATATGATCTTGAAAATATTTTTCTTATATTTGTTATAGGAATATTCGGATTTATTAAAAATCAAAGCACCTGTTTTATATTTATTACCCACTTTAAAAAATGGTTTACTTGTAAATATTACGTATGCAATTACATTTATGTTGATGCCAAGATTTTGTTAGTAGGCCTCGGCATGTTAGTTTTCTTTGCTTACTATGAATGCATTACACCTACTAATCACATTTCTATATTGAAATTTTCTGGCAAGAAAACATTTGAATTATCTGTACATGTAAGTAGGGTACTAATAGGTAAATATTGTTTATACTTATTATATATATATATAATATATATATATATATATATATATATATATATATATATATATATATATATATATATATAAATATATATGCATTATCACCATATTTACATCTGAAATAGAAGGAAGAGAGAAAATTCAAACAGCAAAAGACAGACATACCTACCAAAATTTTTCGTTTTCTCCTGTCAGTTTGCGTTGTGCTACCAATGTGGGTAGGTGTCTTGTGCCCTCTGTCTTTGCTATTTGAATTTTCTCTCTTTGTTCTGTTTTATATTTAAATATGGAGTTAATAAGTAAATGTTGTATATAATCTTTACAGTATGCCTAGACAAGCATTATTTATTTTCATAGCTTTTTCAGCCTGGAAAATGTATCAACCAATAAGAAACGTCGGCCTTTTACTTAAACGGATTTAAATAGAATGATTTTCTATGTACACTCGACAAGAAAACTGAAGATACAGTTTTCATTAGCTTTCGTTCATCCAATTTCCCATTTGTTTTTACTGAAAAGACATAATATCGCTAAATTTACTCTAGAATATGAAATTATACTAAAAATTATATCATATAAGTTAAAACTGCAAAACAAAACCGTTCAGATACTTAAAAACACGATATATATCCGAAGTAATTGGAATATCTCAGATGAATTCGTTCATAGAGATCTGGTAGATAGAATGTTAATTTCTGATTTTAGTACTATGTATCACGACGACAATAATTACTCGTTTTGCTTCATGAACGGAGAGATATTGCCTCATCGTATGTGGTGAATGCAATTATTTTAGTTTCTACAAACTTATGCTTGTATTCCAAAGGGATTAAAGTTAGCTGACGTCAATGGCACTCAATGTTGCGACGGCTAAGGTAGGTTGAACAAATCTAGTTGCATCCGCAAGAGCGTTTTCTATGATGTGAGGAGGAGCCCTAGAACTCCGAGCGGGAGAGCGCAAGTCACTGGATACTGGCTACGTAACGGATTTCACGCTTTGATTACTTTGACGTTGACATGGATCGAATGCTAGTTGTTGTTTACAAAGCTACTGTCTTTAAATATAAATCTTAATCAAGGTTAAAGTAGCATGTCAGCTCAAAGATTTTCTGGCTATATGCTCCCATTACAGAGCAGTTCGTAGTAGCCTACAGCCCTACACGACTGCATTTCTTTGCCGCGAGGCTGAAAGATCTTCCACGATATAAAACTTTAATTGCCTGTGCAATACATATTGAGTTATTTGTGGTAATAAATATTTTTTTAATTAACACAGCTTTTTTCGTGAATGATTTGTGGATGAAACCCGATTTTCAAAAGTCAAGACTATATCAAGAGAGCAAGAATGACCGCACCCTGTGTCTAACATTTTAACATTTTCCACGTCTTTTTACAATCTTTGAATGCTACGGCAACTGTCGATTGTAATCAAGATTAGGGTAAGAATTTCTTAGAGAATTAACTTGAATATTATGATCCTTCAAATTTTATCTAGCATAGTGCAGCACGACCTTGGCAGTCATATCATATCGCGCAAGCATAGGCCTATCGATAGAGATACTTAATTCATTATATTTTCTTCTGCCTTTCCCCTGTCACAAGTCCGTCACCAGTACTATAATTATCTCTCTCTCTCTCTCTCTCTCTCTCTCTCTCTCTCTCTCTCTCCACTTCTAAAACATACTTTAAAAATATATATATTACCACTCAATCTCCCAAAAAAAATATTATGAAATTAAGTAGTTATAAATAGGCCTAAGCTTTCACATGAGCAAGTTTTGCTCCTCTC
>NC_061097.1:60881839-60889362 GCF_015104395.2 Macrobrachium nipponense | reverse complement strand
CAAGTTGAATTTCTATTGGTCACGTTGCGAAAACTAGATGTTCATGATACAAGCTCGTGCCCTAAAAATAAGTGCATAGCGGACAATATTTCAGAACGGTAAAAGACTCTGCCCTCATGGACACATCCCTTAACCATCAGGATCCGGAAATCAAAATTTAAGAGAAAGTCGAGAGGAAATTTTTAGGAACACTCGAAATATGAATATATGTTAAAAGAAAAATGACCGTGAAAATTTAAACTACTAAAAAAACTTAAGCATTGTCAGTCACTGAGAATATTACATTTTGTTAAATTCGGGCACTGATGGAAAATCTTTTTTATATTACGGGTGGTCAGTTAAATTAAATATTATTCTGACATTGAATTTATATGGGTATTTTTGTAAGATGAACTTCCTCGATCCCCTTAAGAGGCTCTGTATTCCTGGGTGCTTCTAGGATAAGTCCTGTTTATAAAAGATTAGGGTTATCTTCATATGGTTCTTTTGCATCCATCTGTAGGGTAAACTGAGCTTTAGAGCATGGACTAACCCAATTTTAATATTTCAGGACTTTCACTATCTTAAACCGCTCCCCTGGTGCGTCCAAGAACTTAAAATTGCTTGTTTAAACGATGAATAAATGTATTTTTTTTATAACTGCAGCCATGAGCGATGGTATGTTCAGATCATAATCTGCAAGAGATATTTATTGCAGAATAGTCTGACAAATTACATTTTCTTTATACATTCATTTTTCCAATAAAGATTAGCTGTACAGGTTAGACAGGTAATTTGTTCATACAGTATATATACATACATATATATATATATATATATATATAATATATATATATATATATATATATATATATATAATACTATAAAACTAAATATAAGGAATCACAATAGTGTTTATGTTAAAATGCAATAAAAATATAAATGGTTAAAAAAGAGAACCACTGAGGTATCAACTAACAAGAATGGAATGGAAGCAAGGAATGACTTTTGAGAGAGCCAGGTATAAGACGTTGACTATGCCAGATGTAGAGGTGAAGCCGAAGTGTTGTTATTCAATGGGGGAACCAATTTCTTAATAAATAGCGATTCAAAGGTAATCAGGTGGTCCGGGTCTTTAGCGTAACCTATTATCGTGAAGTATTGTTTCGATACATTTATTTTGCATTTGGCGGCATGGTTCTTGATACAAGAAAATTCAGGATTACTAAGTCTCTGACCTGTTCTATAACTGAAACCCATATGGCTACAATATCTCATCTGCAGTAATCTTCGAGTAGATCCCACGTAAGTTGCCGGGCACCCTGGGCATGTGAATTTATATACAACGTTGAATCTCACAAAGTCCTGCAGACGATCTTTGAAATTAAAAAGTGAGCCAATTTTTCAAGGATTGTTTGAGATTAGTTTAATTTTGAGACAAGAAATTTCTTGTTCTATTATTTGTGCGAGTCCGAGAGAAAACTTTGAGTTTGTTATATAGGAATCGACGCATGCATCAGTTTCTTTGGGACTTCCATTAGAGGAGGAGGTGGTTGAATATAGCTACTTAGTAATTTATTCATTATATTATGTACAATGTCCTTGGGATAGGAGTTTTTTTTAAAAAGGATATTAAAAATTCTACTTCGTTATGAAAAATTTGCCAGTTGGATGAGTATTGCAAAGCTCTATAGACCAGTGTGAATATGGTGTTTATTATAAAGGTTTTCTGACAAGAACTATAGAAGTTATTAGCTCCTGTACACCTCGTATGTCCGAAGATGATACAGCACTCTTTCTTCGCTCTCCTGCTCGCCTTTCGACGTCCGCGACTCCTAGCAAAATTTCCAGTTGTTAATATCCCTCCCAAAATCGCGATTTTGATTTACATTTTCTTTCCGCATTTTGTGATTAAACCACGCATTCTAAAGACTAATGTCACATGACGATGAATAAAGTAAGAGGTAGGCTCAATTATCTTTTCAATGGCATATAATAACGTATACTTTGCATAATTATCATAGCTACTAGGACTTGACAAAAGTTCACCTAAGAACCAGGAAAATGCATTTTTTTCGTCTTTTCACTCTATAAATATGTATGTAATCTGTACAAAGTTTCCAATATAATTTGAAGTACTATAAATTACCCTTAGATAGGTGTATACAACAACAATTATATTAGGTGCGATCTCTAGAGCTGGATTCTCATGACCGCTTAGTATCCGAGGGAAGTAGCCCGTGAGGGTTTTCAAAATCTTTTCTCGATTCTAGGTCATCGGCATCGTTCTGGCCTCTTTTTTCAGTGCCAGCATAGGCACTGGAAATTTGAACAAATTACTCTGTTTCTTTACCCCACTGGCTATTTCTCTGTCATTCCACACTTATTCTGTCCGCCCTCAGAATTTAAAAACTAATGGAGATAGAGGGCTGCAAATTGGTACGTTGATCATCCACCCTCCAGTCATCAAGCATACCAAATTGCAGCTTTCTGGCCTCAGTAGTTTTGTTTTTATTTGATTAAAGGTTAAAGTTAGCCAACATCGTACGTCTGGCACCGCTATATGTATCAACAACACAGGCTGCCACCGGGCCGTGGCTGAAAATTTCTTTAGCCGCGCTTGAGTGTCATGGAACTGTGGCTGAGAGTTTCTTACAGCATTATACGCTGTACAGAAAACTCCATTGCGCCATTTATCACTTTTTTTTTTATTACACGGAAATGTGGGTTTGAAGAAGCTAAAAGTAGATGGCTAACTGAACCCAAACTAAATAGATTTGAAATATATTCTTTCTCTATTTTAGTAGAATATCAGAAACCGATTACCAATTATATAAAAAAGCTTTCCTTGGGAGTGGCGAAAATCCATGTTTCTATTTCTTCTTTTGTCCCGGTTTCACATCTCGTTTCGCAATATTCTTCCGTTTGTTTCATGACACTGATCACTTTGTCTCCCTCTGTCCCTCCTGAGAGCTTCGTCAGACTTCGAACTCTCCTCACTCATCATCACCAAATTTGGAGTCGAAAGAGAATTTATCACTTGATTTTGGAGGAAGCTGTTTTCGTTTGATTTAGTTGTGTGTATGTGCATTTCAGAACAGGATATTAGAGGATGAATACACGGAATAAAATCGGGTATATCCATTAACTGGTATTTTCTTCAGTTGAAGATATGACACCATGGATATAATCTCATCCACTAGGCGTAAGGATTTTTGAGGTTTACTAAATGTATCGTTTCTGAAGATTTATCTTTGATAGGTTTTTCACAATAGATACTTCTTTCCATGCTATTAAATGGTAACCTTTTGAGTTGCTTTGCAGCAGGCAAGCTCCCTATTGCCCACTTTTATTTCCACTTTAATTAAAGTTTCTCGCACTATCAATTAGACACAGAGAGAGAGAGAGAGAGAGAGAGAGAGAGAGAGAGAGAGAGAGAGAGAGAGAGAGAGAGAGAGACTGTTACAGTGATTTCTGTGTAGATGGCTTTTATCATAATCATACGACGGACAGATAAATAGAAAGGCATAGTAGATAAATAAATAACAACCATGACAGCCTAATTGAGCCAACAGTCAAACACCGCCGAAGACGTCAGCTATGCCGAGGACGTTGGTTTACAGCTAGACAGGTAATTTTTCTTTCGCGTGCTCCCTCTGTCATGGAGTCAGTGCACAATAGGTCGGCTTCCCTCTCATCTGTCTTTGATGAGTACAGAGAGAGAGGCAGTTGAATTCCAGGTTTGTGTTAGGAGACAGACTAATGAGGCGGCCAACGGAGAAAAGAACGGTTGTATCCACAATCGACAATTAGAGAAACATGAAGCTGAATGCCTTTATGAGGGAAAGATTTATCTTATCTAAGTACATTTTTAGTAAATAAGGTGAATCAAAGAACTCAGACCGAAAGCTGGTGTATTACACTAGACATCCCTTCTTGTTTGCCTTTGCTATAGTTAATATTTGCTTGTTTATTTTTCATCGAGTAAGCATCGGATTCCGATATTCAGAGAACTGTTTGTTTTTACTCGTTTCCCTATATTCTTCAAATGTTCCTTCCCCAATTCCATCTTTCATACTTTTATTTTTATTATGATATATATGAAGACTCCAGTAAGTAGCCAGCAATACTTTTTATTGAGAATATTTAATCACCTCAAATATTGCCAGAGGAAAGGTCTTAATCTTCACTTCTCCAGGTAAGGCCCCAGAAAATGAGTTGGTACTTCATGCTCCGAATTGAATTGAAGATGAAAGAAGCAAACTTTTTCCAGGGGTATAAACTCTCTCTTTCTCCTTCTCTCCCAGGTAAAGGTATTTATATGATAAAGTTTCAGCTATAAACACAGGGTATGCAAACTTTTTCTCGGATTGTCTCTGAAAGGGACTTCTGGATTATTCTTGCTCTGGGCAATAAGATTTGTGGAAATGTACTTAAATTAACAAAAATAATAACTATAATTTTAAAACCATAGATATAGATGCACAGATATAATTTAACGTTCGTTGGCTATGTTCCTTTATGAAAGTTTCCGACACTTTTGTTTCTTGAAGAGAACTTCCTAAATCATTAAAATTACTTTCTTAAGGTGTCAGTCATTTAACTTCTCTTGGTCAGATAGCCGAAGAAATCATGTACCTTTCGTAAACTGGTCATTCACCAATTAATCTTAGTAATAAGTTAATCAACAGTAAAGTATTATGGGATAATCATCATAATCGGTGCCTCCAACGCCGTGATACAAAGGTCCTCAAAGCATCATTCTTCTTCCCTAAGCACCGCAAGTCATTACATCCGTGTACAGCGCAATCTTCCTTCACCCAAGTACTGTTCTTATTGCACAACAATATCTTCTACTAAATTCATTCATTAAGTGTATTCATAACGCGCGACTTGCTGAGACTAATGACAAGTATTAATCATCATGCCTTCAGATTCGCAGCTGATTTTATTTTTGCCTTTTGTTTTTCACTTCCCTCCTTCTGTCTCTTACTACTTAGCTGTTCAGCTTCCTTGAATTAATCTTGCTCCAGTTATCTAATCTAGTGAAAGAACAAACTCTGTGGGATTGAATGATGAGTGAAGAAATACGACTCTTTATTCTGGTTCAACCTCCTGATAAAAGCAATGTTGACATAGATGAGAAGAGAACTTTAGTAGTTTACTTTCAAATCACTTTAGTCTTTAAACTTGTAAGAAACGTTCATTGCTATGCAGAACTTATTTTTCATTATTTTAATACTCTCTCGTTAGTAGTATTTCTCCTTGCATCAATTGGTGATGTTATCTGATAGCCCCAGAAAGGCCGTCCTTGAATATGCACAGAAAGTGAAGCCATCTCAGAATGATATACGAATACTACACGGTAACAACTTTACATCTTTTTTTCTCTTTCGCGAAGAAATCAGAGCTCCAAGTCATGCCTGGACGATTCGTTTTGCCTGCGTGGAACTGTAATATCACACACCTGTTCACACTAACGAAAGAGCAAGAAATCAGTGGGCCAAGATAATGTTGAAGCAAGCGCACGTGTTGTATAGATCGCAGAAAAATCTGTAGCGTGAAAGAAATCGACCTTAAGCTCCCCTGATCTATATTTCCGTGCCACACGAGCGAATTCTTGCAGCATGAGAGGAAAGAGAATCAGTATTTTCCTTCAGTTAAGGTAAGAAAAAGAAGCTGGAGTGGCCGATATCTTAAGGAAATGGACGTTACATCTTGTTTTACAACTAATAAACAAATAAAATTTAAGGCGTCTGCGGAAAATGTAAAATTCTATAAGGTGTTCTTCTTTCATATATATTAATAATATTAATAAAAAGAAAAATCGTAAAATACCATCACCGTACATATGAAAGCTACTTCTATTGCAACCATAAAATTTTAAGTAGTCTTATTTAATTATTTTTGCCTCTCGATATCGAAAAAAAACAAAGAAATAAATACGAAAGTGTTACTGAAGCTAAAACGCATCCACTGAAATCAACAGCCTATGTGATGCAACCCTTTGAGCTGGACGTAGGTCTACAGTGCATAGAGGCAATAATATGATCTTGAAAATATTTTTCTTATATTTGTTATAGGAATATTCGGATTTATTAAAAATCAAAGTACTTATTTTATATTTATTACTCACTTTAAAAAATGGTTTACTTGTAAATATTGCGTATGTAATTACATTTATGTTGATGCCAACATTTTGTTAGTAGTCCTCGGCATGTTAGTTTTCTTTGCTGTCTATGAATGCATTACACCTACTAATCCCATTTCTATATTGAAATTTTCTGGCAAGAAAACATTTGAAGTATCTGTACATGTAAGTATGGTGTTAATAGGTAAATATTGTATATACTCATTATATATATACATACATACATACATACATATACATATATATAATATATATAATATATATATATATATATATATATATATATATATAGTATACTATATATGAAGAAGCCAGGTACTATGTCGTACCTCTAAGTAAATGGGGATACAATCCACAATGAAGTAAATTCCTCTTGTAGTTTAAAATATATAGTTCTTGTATAGGATGAGAGCTTTCGACCATCAACTGTGGTCTTGTTCACTAAAGTGTGATATGTCACCTCAAGGAACTAACAAGTAAGAGCACAAACATTTGAAAAAACAACGGTTAAGTAACAGCTAGTTCATATTATGAATGATCAGGCGGTTGAGCCCTCGTTCTTTCCAGAATTCGTCTTGATCTTCGTGGGGGAATGTTTCTATTGTCAACTGCTTGTTCTATGGTGGTTGGGTGGTTTGTTGGAGAAATGACCTGAGTGGAGTAAACAGGAGAGGAAGCAGCATCGTTATTGGCACATATATTTCTAAAGTTTGAAATTTTCCCTTTCCTACATATCTCTTCACAAATAGCTGTATTTTTCTGTAAATGCCAGTATTTTCCTGCAAAGGTCTCGTTTAATGAAATTAACGCCCCTTCTACTACTCGTCTCAAAGTCCGGTCGTTACATGCAAAAACAACCTTGGTACCTTTACAATTTATTTGCGTGGTTTTTCTCCCATGTATGTTGCGCAATTGCACTGTATGAACTTCCCCTTCTGCAAGCAGCAACGTGTTCTTCCCTTCTCTTATCAATGGAACGTCCGCTTTCTCCCACGTAACATTCATTGCAATCACTACAAAGGTATTACATATACTCCTACATTCTCTCTATTACCCGGGTTATTTTTAATGAGTTTCTTCTTGATTGTACTGTTGTACTGAAAAACTACGTTGAAGCCGTTCTTTTTTCCTTTAAGCTGCCTAGAAAATTTATTAAGTTCTCTATTAATGGAAGAGCAAGAGATGTCTTAAAATCTGCCTTTTCAGTTATATCATGAGGGGCGTAAAACATCGATCTAGCTTTAGATAGAGACTGTAGTATAAAAACTTTGGGTAACACAGTTAGTAAAACTATCTTACCAAGAAATTTATTTCGGCGTCAATGAACTGGGGATCACATATTCGTATGCTCGAAAAAACAAATTGGTTAAAACGTTGTGCTTTACTTTCGGTT
>NC_061097.1:60869339-60876839 GCF_015104395.2 Macrobrachium nipponense | reverse complement strand
GCAGTCACATGGGTTACAGTTTTCGTACAGGTCAGAGAATTAAGCAACCAGAATTCTCAAATATTAAAAATCATGCAGCAATATGTAAAATAGAAGTCTTGAAACAGCACTTCTCCATTATTGGTTATACGAGGGACCCAGAGCACTAACTACCTTAGAGTCCTTACTCATTAAAAGGCTGGTTTCCTTCATTAAATTACAGTAACTCTACGGCTTCACCTTTGTATCTCGCATAGCTGTCGTTTTGTTTGGAACGCCAAAGTTTGCCATTCCTTCTCTGTCTCTTATCATGGATGGTTGGTGTTCTTAGTTCTCTCTCTCCTGGTTCTTTTGCCTTGTTTTAAAATCTTTAACTTTTAACTTTTACGGATTTTAATGATGTAATATTTTTAGCATTTATTGTGAGTTCCTTGTATAATGTAATTGTTTTTATTTCTACAGACTGATGATGCACCGTGCTTTTTGTGTGCGAAACGTTTCTGAAATAAACTTGATGTCTACTAAGATGTATCACGAAACCCTCTGAAATACTATATATATATATATATATATATATATATATATATATATATATATATATATATATATATATTCATAATCTGCAAGAGAAATTATATTTTTCTTTATACATTCATATTTCAATAAAGATTTTTCTGTCAGGTTAGACAGGTAATTTGTTCATAAGTATATATATATATATATACATATATATATATATAATATATATAATATATATATATATAATAATATATATATATATATATTATATATATATATATATATATATATAGAAATTTATTCCGTTATTCATTTCACATGTTTGTATATTTCTCTATTTATTTTTTTTCTGCTTTCTTACCACGTTTAAATTTGATCGTCAATTGGGTCCTTCAGTGTTCCATCAACACTCACTCTATCTTAAAATTATTTCATTAAAAGCTTTCACAGAGAGAGATTACTCGTTTAGGAGTCTAGTAAAGCAGTTCATTCTTTCATTCCTTTGAATTCATCACAATCACTGTCATTTTCCTCCCTAGAAATTATGAATTCCTTTGAAAGAACTACCAGGAAACTTTCTCTGGAGTTCATTATCAACGTTCTCTGAAATTAATATGTATCATTTTATTCCAATGTACCCTCCCCTAACCACACCTCATTTCTCTCTCTCTCTCTCTCTCTCTCTCTCTCTCTCTCTCTCTCTCTCTCTCTCTCTCTGGAATTAATACTAATTATACTGAAAGCATAATTCGTATTCAGAAGATTGACAAATGAGACGATAGTTTATTTCACCCATAAATCCATAACAGCCCTCTGACAGATGTGTGCTGAGGGTTGATTTACATTAGAGAGATGAGTGGGGAACTTGATAGACGGCTTTAAGAGAGCTTTGCTACTCTGGATAAATTAAATGAAAAACTTTTGGTTTTCCTGAGTGGGAAGTAATACCGTTTTTAAGTTATGGTGTCTGTGTTTTTATTCTGTGATATAAGATACAAGGATTTTGACAAGATAATTCCTTACGGAGTTTATGTAAGAAATCTTTTACTTTATGAAAGTTTTGTAACATCATGCAAAAGAGAAATATAGAATTTAAAGGTGGATAAAAGAGGGAATAGAGAAGAAGGAAGAGGAGAAAAGGAAGGAGACAAGGAAGATAAATGACGAAGAGGAGATAATCGATAATCTTTCCGAGATCATCGTCATGAATATGTACAAATGATTATTTTAGGCGTTATTTCCTTCTGTCCATCCATGAATCTATCTTACCTATATTGTGCGTGCGAGTGTGTCCAAAGGCATGGTATGCCATAAAGCAAGACCAATGCAAGAAATATCAAGAGACTCAACAGACGAGAAATTTTCCATCATAAAATTCACTCTTAAAGCATCAGTATTCTCGTAATGGAAGCAAGCACACAAAGCATTTAAAGAAATAACCAGGAAGTTCTAATGACTTTGATGGCACTCCACTCATTGTCTGAAAACGGGACCCAAAGAATATTCTTTCGGAGGAAGTTGAAATGAGACAAGCGAAGTAAAGGCAGAGAACAGAAATATACCATGTCTTAACGCCTCTCAGTTGCAAGTTGCAGATTCATAGTTCGTTATATAGCCGTGGAGACTACCTTTGTTAGCGTTATGCCTGAGCCATACATTGGCGATTCAAGACCGCGACCGTCGTACTGGCCGAAAATTTGCTTATTACGACACTGCGATGCATTTGCGTGCAAGGCGCCATCAATAGGTGAGATCCGTTACAGCATGGGAGAGTTTGCCGACGTCCGCCAAATGATGGTGGATGTGGAAGGCTGCCTACCACCTACGCAGTCGAGTCAAGATAACTGTCAAAAGTCGCCATGTCATACCGGCAGACGCCAAAGCGTCTTAAATGACGTTTCGAGTGTCGAAACGGCGTCGGCATTTGATTACGAACGACTTAACTAGCAGTGTCAACATGCGGGATCCAGTACGACATACGTCATGAACTTTGCAACCCCACAACATGTGCAGTGGGAGTGTTCAGTGAGTCAAATCAATGTCAACGTGCCACTGTCAGACGGAATCAGAACTTCAGATAAGAAAGAAAAATAATAATAATAAAAAAAAAAAAAAAAAAAAAAAAAAAAAAAAAATAATCAAAATAACCCATGAAAAAATTAAGACAATACTACTGTAATTTCTTGTATGTTTTCTATAATATGTTTCTGTAAATTCTTCTTGTAAGTGTTCTATAAAGATATATGCTACTTTGAATTGTATATGTATTCTTTTTTAATATTCATTCATATATGTGTAAAACATATATAATATATATATATATATATATATATATATATATAGATATATATATATATATATATATATATATGGAGACACAGCTGAAGGTTTCCTCCACAATAAACCAGTACTGAGATTCTGGCAGCTTCAGTGACCGGTTCTTTCTCGTTTGTCTTTTTTTCTTTTTTCTTTAAACGTTTTTATATTTTGTCGGTCCCTAGTATTAAAAAAAAAAAAGAAATCTGACGTCCGCGACCCTTAGCAAAATTTCTGCATTTTGTGCCTAAACAACGAATTCTAAAGAAAAATGTCACATGATAAATAAAATAGGAAATAGGATACAGTATCTTTTCAATGGCATATAATAACGTATACTTATTAATAACGTATAATTATTATAGCTACTATGACTAGACACAGGTTCACCTAAGAACCAGGAAAATGCATTTTTTTCGTCTTTTCACTCTATAAATATACATGATATCTGTACATAGTTTTCAATAGAATTTGAAGTACTATAAATTTCCGTTAGATAGGTGTATGCAAAAATTATATTTGGTGCGATTTATATAGCTGGATTCTTATGACTGCTTAGTATCCGAGGGAAGTAGCCCGTGAGGTTTTTTAAAATCTTTCCTCGATTCTAGCTCATAGGCATCGTTCTGGCCTCTTTTTTCAGTGCCAGCATAGCACTGAAAATTTGGCAAATTACTTTTTACCCACTGGCTATTTCTCTGTCTTTCCGCACTTATTCTGTCTGCCCTCAGAGCTTAAACACTAATGAAGATAGAGGGCTGCAAATTGGTATGTTGATCAGAATCTATCCCCCTAATCATCGACCATACCAAATTACATCCCTCTACCCTCAGTAGGTTTGTTTTTATTTTATTGAAGTTTGAAGTTAGCCATTTTCGTACGCCTGGCACCACTTTAAATACCAACAACACAGACTAACACCGGGCCGTGGCTGAACGTTTCATTGGCCGAGGTTGAATTTCACGGAACCGTGGCTGAGAGTTTCATACAGCATTATACGCTGTACAGAAAACTCGATTGTCCCATTTTTCACCTTTTTTATATTATACGGAAATGTAGGTTTGGAGATGACAGTGGATGACTAACTTGAACGCAAACTTAATAGGTTTGAAATATATTCTCTCTCTATCTTAGTAGAATATTATCAATCGAATGCCAGTTATATAAAAAAGCTTTCCTTGGGAGTGGCGAAAATCCTGGTTTTTATTTATTCTCTTGTCTTCGTTTCTCATCTCGTTTCGCAATTATTCTTCCGTTTGTTTCATGACACTGATCACTTTGTCTCCCTCTGTCCCTCCTGAGAGCTTCGTCAGACTTCGAACTCTCCTCACTCATCATCACCAAATTTGGAGTCGAAAGAGAATTTCTCACTTGATTTTGGAGGAAGCTGTTTTCGTTTGATTTAGTTGTGTGAATGTGCATTTGAGAACAGGATATTAGAGGATGAATACAAGGAATATAATCGGGTATATCCATTAACTGGTATTTTCATAAGTTGAAGATGTTATATCATGGATATAATCTCATCCACTAGGCGTAAGGATTTTTTTTAGGTATAAATGTATCGTTTCTAAAGTTATTTTTGAGAGTTTTTTCACAATGGAAGGTTCTTTCCATGCTATTCAATGGTAACTATTTGAGTTGCTTTGGAGCAGGAAAGCTCCCTATTGCCCGCTTTTATTTCCGTTTAAAGTTTCTCGCCCTATCAATGAAGAGAGAGAGAGAGAGAGAGAGAGAGAGGAGAGAGACTGTTGCACTGATTTCTGTGAAGATGGCTTTTATCATCATCGTCATACGACGGTCAGATAAATAGAAAGACATATTAGATAAATAAATAACGACTATGACAGCCTAATTGGGCTAACAGTCAAACACCGCTGAAGACAACGTCAGCTGTGCCGAGGACGCTGGTTTACAACTAGACAAGTGATTTTCCTTTCGAGTGCTCGCTCTGTCATGGAGTCAGTGCACAATTATTATAGGTCGGCTTCCATCTCATCTGTCGTCGATATGGACAGAGGAAGATTCAGTTGAATTCGGGGTTTGTGGAAGGAGACAGACTAATGAGGCGGCCAACGGAGAAAAGGACGGTTGTATCCACATTCAACGATTAGAGAAACATGAAGCTGAATGCCTTTACGAGGGAAAGTTTTTTTATTTCTAGTACTTTTTAGTAAATAAGGTGAATCAAAGAACTCAGACCGAAAGCTGGTGTATTCCACTAGACATCCCTTCTTGTTTGCCTTTGCTATAATTAATATTTGCTTGTTTATTTTTCATCGCATAAGCTTCGGATTCCGATATTCAGAGAACTGTTTGTTTTTACTCGTTTCCCTATATTCTTCAGATGTTCCTTCTCCAATTCCATCAGGCACGGGGGTACCCAGGCTTCTACTTCTTTTATGACTTGTGTGAATCATTTATATATTATTATATATATAATATATATATATATATATATATATATATATATATATATATATATATATGTATATATACATATACACATACACACACACACACACACACACACACACACACACACACACACATATATATATATATATATATATATATATATATATATATATATATATATATATATATATATATATATCCAAACAGCGGTGGCCACAGCCGGATATACATCAATGAGGAGAAGGACATAAAGACTTGATAAAAGGGTCAATTTATTCCCGACGTTTCGTAATGTCTTCATTACATTTTCGAGGGCTGTACAAAATAGATAGCATAAAATAAATTACAATAAAGCTAAGAATTTGAGATTTAAAAGTTGCACAATGATTACAAACTTAAAATATTAAAAATACTAAAAAGACACCTTTAAAAACAAAAAAGGTAAACTAAACAGGACAAAAATGATTAAAATAAGTAAAAATAAAAAAAAAATAAAAAATACCGAATGAAACAAAAAAATAATAAGACATATTCAAGTAAAGTAAACTGGACCAACCTATTTCAGCGGCAATGCCAAGACTGGAGATAAAAGGAAGAGACTAAGAAAGGTACAGTGTGCCAGCAGAGGTTTGACTATTCAACAAGGGGACGAGTCGTTTATTCATTAAACGATTTCAAGATTGTCAAATCGTGGCTGTTGGGAAGCTGGTGCCGCTACAACTGTAAAGTCCTTGTTTTCAATGGAGGTTTTACATATTTTCGAATGATTTCTAATATTAGAAAACTTTGGGCAGGGAGCAAAATTGCAAATCCAGAGTTTTCTAATATTAGAAATCATTCGAAAATATGTAAAACCTCCATTGAAAACAAGGACTTTACAGTTGTAGGACGAGCTTCCAACAGCCACGATTTGACAATCTTAGAATCGTTAATGATTAAACGACTCGTCCCCTTGTTGAATAGTCAAACCTCCGCTGGCACACTGTACCTTTCTTAGTCTCTTCCTTTAATCTCCAGTCTTGGCATTGCCGCTGAATAGGTTGGTCCCAGTTTTACTTTACTTGAATATGTTCCTTATTATTTTTTTGTTTCGTTCGGTATTTTTTTTTCTACTTATTTTAATAATTTTTGTCCTATTTAGTTTACCTTTTTTGTTTTTAAAGGTGTCTTTTTAGTATTTTTTAATATTTTTAAGTTTGTAATCATTGTGCAACTTTTAAATCTCAAATTCTTAGCTTAATTGTAATTTATTTATGCTATCTATTTTGTACAGCCCTCCCGAAATGTAAATTGGAAAAGACATTACGAAACGTCGGGAATAAATTGACCCTTTTATCAAGTCTTTATGTCCTTCTCCTCAATTGATGTATATTATATATAGATATAGATATAATATATATGTGTGGTGTGTTGTGTGTGTGTGTGTGTATATATGTGTGTGTGTGGTGTGTGTGTGTATGTGTGTGTGTGTTTATAAATATTATGAAGCCCAGAATATTCCCCTGAAATCGAATTTATTATAACTTGGGATCATCTTACACCAAAGGCTGGTAACAGGAGACAGTGATGAACTTTGCCTCCAATATGAATGAACAAAAGATATGAAGACTCCAGTAACTAGCCAGCAATACCTTTTATTGCGAACATTTAATCGCCTCAAATATTACCAGAGGAAAGGTTTTAATTTTCACCTCTCCAGGTAAGGCCCCAGAAAATGGGTTGGTACTTTATTCTCCGATTAAATGAAGATGAAGGAAGCAAACTTTTTCCTGAGATATAAACTCTCTCTTTCTCGTTCTCTCCCAGGTACAGGTATTTATATCAAAAAGGTTCAGGTATAAATAAAGGGTATGCAAACTTTTTCTCAGATTCTGTCTCTGGGCAATAAGATTTGCGGAAATGCACTTTATTTTATAAAAAAAAGATAATTTAAAAGCCATAGACATATATGCACAGACATAATTTAATGTCCGTTGGCTATGTTCCCTTATGAAAGTTTCTGACACTTTTGTCTGTTGAAGAGAACTTCTTAAAACATTCAAATGATTTACTTAAGGTGTCAGTCATTTAACTTCTCTTGGTCAGTTGGCCGAAGAAATCATGTAGCTTTCGTAAACTGGTCATTCCCCGATTAATATTAGTAATAAGTTAATCAACAGTAAAGTATTATTGGATAATCATCATAATCAGTGCCTCCAACGCCATGATACAAAGGTCCTCAAAGCATCAGTCTTCTT
Organism: Macrobrachium nipponense; assembly: GCF_015104395.2. NCBI lineage: Eukaryota > Metazoa > Arthropoda > Malacostraca > Decapoda > Palaemonidae > Macrobrachium > Macrobrachium nipponense. The sequence continues at coordinate 60,869,370 of NC_061097.1, read as the reverse complement.
TCCTAAGCACTGCTAGTCATTGCAACCGTGT
>NC_061097.1:60859339-60861839 GCF_015104395.2 Macrobrachium nipponense | reverse complement strand
CTTTTGCTTGACTTGTCTGTGGTGACGATTTCTTAAGATTCTCTCCTCCTCATGACTTTTTTTATTTCCCTTTGATATTTGTTTTTTCACTTATTTTATTTTCACCCCCTCATGCCCTTAAGACTACATGCGATAGAAACGTTGATTTTTTTTTCTCAATACATCATCATAGCATTTTTCTCAGAGATCTTATTTCAGAAACGCATTCCCTAATTGGAGAGGACGTCTTACCCTCCTTCAGAGTCAAAGTTCAAGAAATCAGAGAAGTCGCTACTTTGTTAGCTTCTAAATATAACTTCTTTCTCTTTCATTCTTCAATCGAACCTTCAACTTCTCACTTGACTCCGACACTCGTCTCTCTCTCTCTCTCTCTCTCTCTCTCTCTCTCTCTCTCTCTCTCTATACACACACACACATACACATATATATGTATATGTATATGTATATCAAGTATAAAAGGCCTATTAAAACACTCTGGTTTAAAGCTAAGGACAATATTTCGGTGGATTGACTTCCATCCTTATCAAACAATGAATAACAGAAGTTACCATGGCGAAATGTAGTGGGAGATATGTCCTTTGGTGATGCCTGGGGTCATCGCTAAGCCGACATTTGTTTTGCTCATTGTCTTAATTCATTGTCTTAATCCGCTTCATCGTTGCCTTAAGGAATATGTTGTCCCAGGCTGCACTGGAAAGGTTGGTCCTATTACCTTGTTGTTTTATCAGTGAAGATTCCACCATCTGACATTTGTAACGACAGCTGCTTTTGTATAAAATTCGGGATGAGTTTCAATCCATATTATGGTTAGTGTTGTTTATATGATGGAGCTTGTGAAAAGGTATTCTTATATTTTCACAGTTTTAAGTCGACTTGAAATACTTGGTGAATTTATTTAATTTGTTCACATTTCGATTTTCTGTCTTTTGTGAATTGTATAATTCTTTGGTTTGTTTTTATTATATTCTGCGTTTTTATAATTTCTTAGTTTTTCACATCTTATATTGTGGTAAATTTGATGTATTTACACATTTCGTGTTTTCATGCTTTTGCATTCACAATTTGTTTGATTACTTTCCTAAATGTTCATTATGACCTAATATTGCATACTTGATTTAATTTCACACTTTACCACTTGTGATTTAATTTGCATTTACTTAGATTTCTTTTCAAATCTTAAGTATATCTTACTAGTTTAAATTTTGATTGATTTATCTAATTTCTTGATAAATTAATAATTTTCATTTAGTTTTGTTTAATCCTTTAATTCAAGAATTAATTAAATTTTGAATGGTTTTTAAGTAATGGTAATTGTTGCTACAGAGTAAGACTGTGAATTCCTCTAGTATATAAATCATTAATTTAAAAAAAAAGTTGTATTTAAAGTTTTGATAACAGTGTTTCATTTATTGACGATTAGAGATAAGGATAAATCTGTGTACTACATACCAAATAGATAGTAGATTATGCTGTTCCTTCAGTTCTCTTGAAGTGAGTTAAGACAGCTGAGACAGTTAAAGTTGTTTGATGGAGTGACGCCCTTTAATTAATTGAAGCCTAGAGGAATACTTCACATTTGCTTTGCTAAACTTAGTCTGATTTCTCACATATTTAATAAAGCTTTCTAAGGGACCATTGTTCTCTTTATCTGTTATGAAAGTTCAAGTATCTGGCTGCTGTGAGGTAACTTTGAAAAAGTGTAATAACCAGATATTCGGTAATATGCGTATATATATGTATATATATATATATATATATATATATATATATATATATAATATATAATATATATTATATGTATATATATATATATATATATATATATATATATATATATATATATATATATATATATATATAAACGATATTTTCCTCAAAGTAATATATTCTTCATTACTTTAAGTATGGTGTAATATGAATAAAAAATAAAGAAAAGAATAAAAGGGCGTTATCGCAGCAAAAGCGACGGTTGATGATGCGGGCCGTCAGGAGCAGAACAAAAAGTAAACAACAGATGGTTACTATAGTTCTGTTTGCCTTTCTGCTCCACCAACTGTTCCGATCTAAATTTCATAACATGATCGAGAAAACTATGGCTAGCTTTAGTTATATCCAGTGTATTATATATCGTAAGTTCATGTCTGTGTGTAAAAACAATAATCGATATTGAATAATCATCCAGACTCCGGGTAATGTGGTATAATTGGAGAGTGACCAGGGAAAGCTATTATTGGTATATTCACAGTGTCTTTTCACGAAGAATCTTTCCTTTAAAAGCACATCATCATATATTGCATTAAGTATGTGTTCTGTGAAATACTATCTAAGTGAGAAATATTTTCCATTTTTCTGTAACCTTTTGAGCTGTTGAATTTATTTTCCCTCTCCGAGTCGTTCATCCGACAACCATTGATGTTTGTTTGCATAAGGGAGAACGAACAAAACAGCCTCGTATTAGGAAGCGTTGAAAGCTCTGCGGTAACATTCAGTGCAGTCATAA
>NC_061097.1:60844442-60853839 GCF_015104395.2 Macrobrachium nipponense | reverse complement strand
TTTTTCTCGGATTGTCTCTGAAAGGGACTTCTGGATTATTCTTGCTCTGGGCAATAAGATTTGCGGAAACATACTTTACTTAACAAAAATAATAATATAATTTTAAAACCATAGATATAGAGGCACAGATATAATTTAACGTTCGTTGGCTATGTTCCCTTATGAAAGTTTCCGACACTTTGTTTCTTGAAGAGAACTTCCTAAATCATTAAAATTACTTTCTTAAGATGTCAGTCATTTAACTTCTCTTGGTCAGATGGCCGAAGAAATCTTGTAGCTTTCATAAAGTGGTCATTCACCGATTAATCTTAGTAATAAGATTAATCAACAGTAAAGTATTATTGGATAATCATCATAATCAGTGCCTCCAACGCCGTGATACAAAGGTCCTCAAAGTATCAGTCTTCTTCCCTAACACTGCAAGTCATTACAACCGTGTCCAGCGCAATCTTCCTTCACGCAAGTACTGTTCTTATTGCACAACAATATCTTCTCCAACAAATTCATACATTAAATGTATACATAACGCACGACTTGCTGAGACAGAAGACAAGTGTTAATCATCGTGCCTTTAATTTCGCAGCTGATTTTATTTTTGCCTTTTGTTTTTCACTTCATTCCTTCTGTCTCTTACTACTTAGCTGTTCAGCTTCTTTGATTTAATCTTGCTCCAGTTATCTAATCTAGTGAAAGAACAAACTCTGATTGATAGAAGATAAGTGAAGAATATGACTCTTTATTCATGGTTCAACCTCCTGATAAAAGCAATGTTGAAATAGATGAGAGGAGATCTTTAGTAGTTTACTTTCAAATCACTTTAGTCTTTAAACTTGTAAGAAACGTTCGTTGCTATGCAGAACTTATTTTTCATCATTTTAACTCTCTCGTTAGTAGTATTTCTCCTTGCATCAATTGGTGATGCTATCTGATAGCCCCGGAAAGGCCGTCCTTGAATATGTACAGAAAGTGCAGCCATCTCGGAATGATATACGAGCACACCGTGACAACTTTACATCTTTTTTTCTCTTTCGCGAAGAAATCAGAGCTCCAAGTCATGCCTGGACGATTCGTTTTGCCTGCGTGGGACTGTAATATCCCACACCTGTTCACACTAACGAAAGAGCAAGAAATCAGTGGACCAAAATAACGTTCAACCAAAAGCACGTGTTGTAAAGATCGCCGAAAAATCTGTTGCATGAAAGAAATCGACCTAAAGTTCCCTGATCTATATTTCCGTGTCACACGAGGGAATTCTTGCAGCATGCGAGGAGAGAGAATCAGGTTTTTCCTTCAGTCCAAGCTAAGAAAAAGAAGCTGGAGTGGCCGATATCTTAAGGGAATGGACGGTACACCTTGTTTTGCAATTAATAAACAAATAAAATTTATGGCGTCTGCAGAAAATGTAAAAATCTATAAGGTGTTCTTCTTTCATATATATTAATAACATTAATAAAAAGAAAAATCGTAAAATACCATCACCGTACATATGAAAGCTACTTCTATTGCACCCATAAAATTTTAAGTATTCTTATTTGATTATTTTTACCTCTCGATATCGAAAAAAACAAAGAAATAAATACGAAAGTGTCACTGAAGCTAAAACGAATCCACTGAAATCAACGGCCTATGTGATGCAACACTTTGAGCTGGACGTAGGTCTACAGTGTATAGAGACAATAATATGATCTTGAAAATATTTTTCTTATATTTGTTGTAGGAATATTCGGATTAATTAAAAATCAAAGTACTTGTGTTATATTTATTAACCACTTTAAAATATGGTTTAGTTGTAAATATTACCTATGCAATTACATTTATGTTGATGCCAAGAATTTGTTAGTAGGCCTAGGCATGTTAGGTTTCTTTGCTTACTATAAATGCATTACACCTAGTAATCGAATTTCTATATTGAAATTTTCTGGCAAGAAAGCATATGGATTGTCTATACATGTAAGTTTGGTGTTAATAGGCAAATTCCTTATATATATATTACATATATATATATATATATATATATATATATATAGATATATATATATATATATATATATATATATATATATATATATATTGTAATGGGCCTCGTTGGACCACACACATTCTAGTCTACAGGACCATATAATATTCAAAATACCACAAACTTAGGTGTTCAAAAGGCAGCAATCCACTAAGGTGGAAGCAAGCCCAGGTAAATGCAGCACAAGAATAACTCAAGGGGATAGCAAAACAATGAAAAAAAAAAAAAAAAAAATCAATATATATTATAATTCAATAAAATACAGGAAAGTTATAACTAGGCCTCTTCATTAACATTAAATCACAAAATCAATTACACAACATGTACCCAAATGATTAGGCAACGCATTTCAACCTCTGAAGGAGGAAAGGGGGGACCCAGAGAGAGGAATAGAAAATAACCAAAAGAAAGGAATAACCTGAATTTTACACTCTAAAGGATGATGATGAGACGATGAAGGTCTCCTCCCATAAGCACTCCAATAAAGGCAGAGGACGGCAAATCACAATACAATTACTATAGAGCTCTATCAGAAAATTCATCTGACTACTGCAGCGTGCAGCGTGATCCTAGTCATCTCGTTCATAATCATGGACGCCGTGATCCCAGTAATCTTGATCAATACTTTTTATAATAAATGGATGACACGCCTTACCGTCGCCAAGCGAGGCCCCTCTGGCAAATACTGCACCAGAGGCAATAATAAAATGGCAGAGATGTGGAGAAACTGCCAGCTGAAGATATATATTTTCTGAGACTTGCTGTAAATCCGAGAGAGATAGCAGGCTCACAAGTCAGGGGCAGATACAAACTGCCTGCAGCTTGGAAATCAGGTCTCAAGTCAACTCAGCAAAGCCAAAATATGGAGGGGAGAAAACAGGGAGGATTAGTCAACAAGACTACACAAAAAATACCCACTGGAGTGAGGAGACCCCTACTAACAAGAAGGCGAATCAACAATGAACTTTACAGCTTCAGAAATGAAAAGAGGAACTTAAAAGCTAACCTAAGTAAGCTAATACATTATAAAAATCCTAAGGCTTACTTACACCTCCTCACCCAGAGAGAGAAAAAAAAAATTTTTTTTCCAGACAAAATTGCAAAAGTTAAAACAAATATGCAAAAGTTTACGTTAAAGTTAAGGGAATTAAGTATCCAATATACACACTTGAAATATAATATAAACAATTAACAAAGGAATTACAAATGTTAACAAATGAAAAGTCACTTTAACACCATACACTAAATAATTGCACCAAGTCCTTCACCTAGGACTAAAATCATAAGACAAACCTGTATCAATAATTGATTATCACAATATGGGATCACCTAGGTTGCAAGAGAGAGGGATTGGCAACTAAGAAAAATGTATATATACTATAAAACCAAATTGTCATACACTAATCACCAACAAAATATAGTGTCCAAATAAAGGATTCATTACTTGGGTAACTTGTAAATACTTAAAACTAATATGCGACATCCTTAATGCCTCATAGGCTACCTACCTTAAATATACACACATCCTTCGTCAAATATAAATAGTACACCATCCTGCTGTTCACACCAGAATGACAAGGTATGTGAAGGGAAAGGTTCCTCTTTCCTGTGAATTGTTCAAAGCCGCGAAGGTATAATGATTAAATGTCCCAAAAATATCATACACCTTAGCTGTACTTTTTCACAGCACAACCTTCATAGCACACGTACATTGACCTTACACCATTATAACACCTGTACATGCACCCAAGTGTCTTGAACACATAACATGTCACAGCACTAACACAGCACTTTTCTTTTAAGCACTATTAACAATTATATGGAGTTCACACTCTGACAAAGGGGTGTATAAACAAATCAGTTTGTCACAAAAAATCTTAACCTAATTTGCATACCCAACTAACGTAATAAATACCATCTCCTAAAACACGAGTCCAATATAGGATCATTCATAAATACCTAAACCACCACACAACCAGATAATTTTTATGCAACCTCAGTTTTAAGCATAATTCAATCACAGAAATAACACCAGTTCATTATAAACTTCACCACCTCCAAAAGCAATTAAAGGCATAAATTAACCTATAGAATAACAGTTGAATCCATCAACTAACAATTATCTTACAGATGGTCAATATCCATCTATCATATCCAATAATATAATGAACAGTTATTATATCCAACATTGGAATGTTATATTAAATCATAATTTGTTCAAACCATCACACTAAAATAAAAGAAACCATGTAAAAATAACGATTAATACTCAACTAGGAAATACGAGTGACAGGAAACTTACCAACAGGTAAAGAAAAACCCTTATAATTACCTCGTTCGCACTTACTCTGCAGCCGGGACAAGGCAAACATCGGCCACCATATTCTCTTTACCTGGGATATGCTTAAACTGTAGATCGAATTCTTGGACCAAAATACTCCAGCGCATCAATCTCTGATTTTTATTCTTGTACCGATTCAAGAACGTTAAGGGATTATGGTCCGTACAAACTTTAATGGGCACACCTGAGGAGGAGAGATAGACATTAAAATGAGTTAATGCTAAGATCAAGGCCAACGTCTCCTCTCGATTGTGGAATATTTTCTTTGAGGCAAAGTGAGCTTTTTAGTTTTTTAAAAGTACGCCACCGGTGTGGACGATACCATTTCCGTCAGCCTGACTCAATCCACCGCACCAACCCCCACATCACTCGCATCAGTGGTAAGCTGGAATGGAGTATCAAAATTGGGAGCAGTTAAACAAAGGCCGGCCGACTAATGAGGATCAGTTTTATCTTATCTAATGCATCCTGAGCCTCCTTACTCAAACGAAGGTAACATTTTTCTTCAACAAAGCAGTAAGAGGTTCCGCAATGTCTGAAAAATTGCGAATGAATCTACGATAATAGCTTGCCATCCCCAATACCCTTCGCAAATCTTTCCTATATTTAGGAACCTCCACCTTACGAATGGCTTCAATGTTAGCCTCCTTAGAGCTCACATACCTGCTCCTATCTCATGTCCAAGATATACCACCTTTGCTTTTGCGAAATCAGACTTTTCTAAATTAATAACCAGGCCTGCTTTCCTAAGTACTTTGAATAAGGCCTCAATTCTCTTCAGGTGCGACTGCCAGTCGTCGCTAAAAATAAACCAAGTCATCAATATACACCACACACCCCTCTAGACCACTAACCAACGAATTCATAAGTCTCTGAAAGGTGGCAGCAGCATTTTTCATGCCAAAGGGCATTACTTACACTGAAATAACCCCTTGTGTTACGAAAGCCGAAACACTTCTGGCCCTTTCCGACAGAGGACCTGCCAATATCCTTTTAATAAGTCAAATTTCGTAATATACTTAGCACGACCCATACGATCGATGCAATCTTCCACTCGAGGCAATGGAAAACTATCAGCTTGGTCACCTCATTTAGCTTCCTGTAATCAAAAGAAAGACGATAGTCTCCGTCCGATTTCTTTACCAACACAACCGGAGATGACCAAGGACTACAACTCGGCTCAATTAAATTATGCTTGAGCATATACTCAACCTCTCTAGCAACAATTTCATTCTTTTTTGGGGTTCAACCTATAAGGAGCCTGCTTCACGGGCGTGGCGTCCCCTACGTCCACGTCATGCTGCAAGATCGTGGTCTTGCCGGGCACATTAGAAAACAAGTCCTTATATTTTAAAACCAAATTTCTCAAGGATTGTTGCTCATCCTTACCCAAGTGACTCAACATCTGAGGTAAATTTTCTAAAGCCTCGACAATTACCTGCCAGCCATTCACTATCTTTCAAGTAAACGTCCCTGTCCTCTGAAAAGGAATCATTATTATGCTCATCTGAAAAGAAGCATTATTACCGACAAAGTCATTTCTACTGTCACGAAGAGCCGCAATTGGCCTAACCTTCTCTCTTTCATGAAAGCTTTCATCATATTTATATATACTAATTGATGAGGCCTTCTCCTATCGGGGGTTTCCACCAAGAAGTTAACATTATTTACCTTCTTCAATACTTCCATGGTCCCTTGGAAGTAAGCTTTTAGAGAATTACCTGGGATAGGTAACAGAACCAGTACCTTCTGTCCTACGTCGAAGTCCCGGGTCACCAGTCTTTCTGTCAAATAAAATTTCATTTTCTTCTGACTTTTCAACAAATTCGTCACCTGCAAAAGACCCAAGCCCTGGTTAATTTTTAGCATTCAAATTTATTAAGGTAATCCAAACAGATTCAAATCAGGGGCATCTGCCTCCCAAGCCTCTCTCACCATATCCAGCGGACCCCTTACAGAATGTCCAAAAATCAAATTAAAAGGAGAGAGACCGAGGGATTGACCAGGAATAGAGCGGAAAGCGAAATAAGAGGAAGGGAAGGTTTTTATCCCATTCAGCCCATTCACAATACAATATTTTCTTTAACATACTTTTCATAGTTTGGTGAAAACGTTCCAAAGCACCCGGTGACTCTGGATGATAAGGCGAGGACGTTACATGTTTTAATGCCCAATTCAGTCATTTTCTGCTTAAAATAACGACTCGTGAAAAGTTAGTACCGCAGTCAGACTGAATTACCTTCGGGAGACCAAATTTTTGAAAAGAAACCTATTAATGCCTCTACAATCTTTTCACTCCTTATGGACCCGCAAGGGGATTGCCTCGGGGTACCGAGACATACGATCCATAATAGTGAAAATATACTCATTTCCACTCTTGACTTTGGGAGAGGGACCAACAACATCAATTAACACCTCACGAAAAGGTTCAGACACAACAGGGATAGTATTAATGGAGCCTTTGGAATAGGTAGATTAGGTTTGCCGACTCTCTGACAAACTTCACAACTATTAACAAATTTTTTTACATCACCTTTCAACTTAGGCCAGCAGAAAATTATTCAATAACCTACCGACAGTTTTGTGAACACCCAAAATGTCCCGCCATCACATTCTCGTGAGCTAATGACATCAACTCATGACGGTAACATTCAGGAACCACAATCTGTCTAATAATTTCGTAATCCTCCCCCGAGGCATGCATTGGTCTACTTACTCTATATAATATGCTATTAATTAACTTAAACTTATAGGAACTGTCACGTTCGCTATCTCACCAGACTCAATAGGGGAAACTACCAAACTCCTTTTTCTGAGCCGAAAACAAGTTCTTTAACAGTCCAATTGGGTTTTAATCTAACACCAAAACTACTACTATCTACAGCTACATCACTACGTCCTAAACTACTCAAATCACGTCGACTGTTGACTCTGCAGCGTCAACAGCCTTTGCTTTAGCACGAGTGACTACCGCTACTTCCACATCCGGATTAATCACAATTGGCACGTACTTATTCTCATACACAATCTCATTTCCGAGAACCACATCCACCTTTTTAATCGAAATTTATCAACAATAGCCAAACGGATATCCCCGAAAAATAAGGACAACTAAGATGAAATGACCAATTGGATACGATTTACCGTGTCCGGAAAACCACTCAAAATAACAAACTCCCGATTCTCATACACAAAATCATTCGGGACCGAATCTCGAAGAATTAATGATTGTGCTGCTCCGGTATCACGTAAAATATTCACTTTCCTCCCTTGGCCTTCACCATTCAGCGAGACTTCCCCCACGGCCAGAAAATCACCGAAGGAACTACCAGTCTCTGACTTTCTTAGTCATTGAGTCGGAGAGGGCAGAGATCCAACCTGACTAGCACTTTTCTCAACCGCCATCATCGGATTAACTTTACTGTTACGTACCTTTTTCCAAGCATTACACATTCTTTTGATATGACCCCGCTTATTACAGAAAAAGAAAAAAGCACGTCAAATACCTAAGCTTTTGTGGATCATAACCACCCGACTCCCCAAGTCTGTTATTCTGCGAGTTCCACACCTTTGATTGACCATTCGGAGAAACCTTATTTGATTGAACATTCTGAGAAACATTCTTTCGATTATTAAAATTACCAGATCTCTCAGAATAACCCCAACGTGATCTTTCCTTAGATAACGTCTCTTTCATAGTATCTTTATGAGACAAAAAGTACTCATCTGATGCCACAGCAACCTCCTGAAGGGAATCTAATTTCAACTCCTCCAAATGAACCTTCAAAATAAACGATCAGGAGTACAACTTTTAAACTCTTCAACCAACAGCAACTGCTTTAACTTATCAAAATCGTCCACCTCTTTTAGATTTCAACCAATCAGTAGCAAATTGCTCTTTACTCCTTGCAAATTCTACGAAAGTCTGATTTTCATTTTTCATCAAATTCCGGAACCTTTGCCGATAGGCCTCCGGCACGAGCTCATATGCCTTCAACACTATCGCCTTTACACTTTCATAACCCGAGAGAGATTTTCTTCCAAAGTTACATATACCTTTTGGGGCTTTCCCAATCAATTTACTCTGAATAAGGGTAGTCCATAATCCAATAGGCCATTCTAACTTATTAGCAATTCTTTCGAATGACATAAAGAACTCCGCAACATTATCTTCCTGGAAGTTCGGGACAAACTTCAAAGCCTGAGCTAAATTTGAGAAGGAGGAGGAAGCCTCAACACGAGAAGGAGACCCTGGTGACCCTGGCGTTTGCAAAGCCATCTTAGCTAACTCATGCGTCCTTTCCCTCTCATCTCTCTTCAAAACACCATTTTTTGCTGGTCTATTTCCATTTGTTTTAGACTAATCTGTCTATCCAAAATTTCTACCGACAAGACCTCTTCTTTCCTAACCTTGGGTTTGGCTCCTGTCTTAGTCTCCTTAACACACTCATAAACCTTTAGCAATAGTATACCCTTCTTCATTGTTACCGTTCTCTCCACTTCGAAAAAATCTGCCACACTTTCTAACTCCTCTTTGTTTAATTCGGCCAACCTATCCTGCCATCCCTCTCCTTCAAGCAACCTCTACGACGGATTCATATCCTCCATTTTGATTATGAATAATTACAACACTTACCTATCAACAAAATTATTTCACTTGCAATAATGCCAGCCAACCAAACACTGAGGAGGTGTAACCATGCCACCTAACACTAACAACGCCCCAAGAATTACCCTTGCACTGCAAAAAAGAACACCACAGGATACGATCAATCCTGGCAAAAAGGTCGCCACTTGTAATGGCCTCGTTGGACCACAACACATTCTAGGTCTACAGGACCATAAAATATTCAAAATACCACAAACTTAGGTGTTCAAAAGGCAGCAATCCACTAAGGTGGAAGCAAGCCCAGGTAAATGCAGCACAAGAATAACTCAAGGGGGATAGCAAAACAATGCAAAAAAAATCAATATATATTATAATTCAATAAAATACAGTTATAACTAGGCCTCTTCATTAACATTAATCACAAAATCAA
>NC_061097.1:60824442-60834442 GCF_015104395.2 Macrobrachium nipponense | reverse complement strand
TATATATTATATATATATAGTATATATATATATATACTAGATGTGTGTGTGTGCGTGTGTGGGTGTGTGTGTATGTGTGTTCGTGTGTGGGTTTTGTATGTGTGAGTGTATGTTGCGTATGCTTATATATGCTGTGTAATGTTTAAATATATATGTGAGTGATTAATATAAAGTATAGAGGAGTTGATATTTACTTCTGTTTCGAAGGAAATTCCCACTTAGGTAGAAAAGCCTTGAAATTTAAAGAAATTAAAATGTAAGCATCCATTTAAATATTACTCCTCCAACAAAAATAAACGATTGTGTAACGTTTACATGTTCCTTATCCAAACATCATTAGGATTAAGAGACAGGGGACTCCTTGTAGCCATGGGTCTCTTTTGAAAGCGCTGAATTAAAACCCCCATAGTTTGAGGAAATATATATTATCATGTGTCTGAAATTGAGTGAATTATATGAGGACATTCTTTATTGTCAATGACAAGCCACTTCTTCTGAATTTCGCGAATTTGGGCTATTTTTCACTCAGGCCGGAAGAAAACAGGGAAAGAAGAGGAAGGAAGAGGAGTGGATGTCACATCTGAGGGAAATACCGAAGCAAGAAAAAAGACCTAAAGCTTGACAGTAGGGAGAAATAAACTTTCCAGCTTCACTGATTTTAAGTATTTTCAAAAACTTCCGAGAGGTTTAGTATATTGTCTAAATTCGTGATATTTTTTCTTATTGCATATTAATTATCACAGTTAACAAGCAGGATATCGTATAAGGAATTTATCAGATGAAAGATAATCAAGCAACTTCATTATTCTAAATGTGCGGAAAACTCAGTTCATTGCATTGCAGGTCAACATTGCCAAGTAAAGTGTAATGTGACTTGAGGTTACAGTTAACAATGATGGTAACAAAACGTAATAAGGACGTCAATCCTAACAGATAGATGAGAAGACAAGCAACGCACAAAAGAACTTTGCCATTCAGCACTGGAAGGAAATTGTCAGCAGAAGGTCTGAGTGTTGTAACGGGAGGAAAATCTCGCAGTTACACTTTGAAACGATTGTTAGAGAGGGTGGATAAGTCAGATGGAGGAAGGAAAATAATATGACCGGAAGTGCAGTAAAACGAATGAAAGTGGTTGCAACTACGGGCAGAAGGAACGCTGCAAAGGCATATTAAGTAATGTTAATAGTATAACACGTGAAGGCCACTGATGGCGCTAACCACCTACGGGGATTTTAATAATAGTACTAAACTTTTCCAAGAGATAATAAAGAGTACAATTTTCCTATAAAAAAAAGTACGGGTCACAAGGATCTCAATTTCGTCCTATAAAAATCACGCAGGGCAGGTAAAGCTTGGCTCGGAGGCAGTAAATTACGTTAACGCTGTTTCTAGACAATGAAAAGGGGTCTGAAATTGAGTGCTTCCTTTGCTGCACGGTAATTACTAGCCATCCGTTTGCTCTAACTGTTGCAGGTTTGTTGCTTTTAATTAATTGAAAAGAGGGAATTCTCCAGTAAACAAATACTCAAAACAGACACGCATTTCAGATGCTGCCAACGCAACCAAATTAGGAGCAAGTCTTTCGCTTTTCTTCACGTGTGAAGTTTTTGGTTCATGTAAGTTAAATGGGTTATTTCCCTAAAATGAGAATCATCATTCTCGATCCATAACCACAGGCGATGGATGGGAGATCAGAGTTGCTGTTATTCTCAAGGGCTTTCCCGGACACACTCTCTCTTCTCAGTAAATGAGAGAGAGATGGTGAAAGAGATCGATAACAAATCGGGGAGTCAAAAGCAAAACGATTTGCACTAAAGGAAAAAGCACAAGAAAAAATGACAAAACTGTAGACTACCAAAGATTTAATAAAGAAAGTACAGCAACTCAACGCCAATGATTTCGGTTTCAGTTAATGGAAAAATTGAATGATTACACGATTTATTGAATGCTTTCCTTGGTCTTGCTGGTTTCCTCGTTCGATTCCCAGCATTTTTCCAGGTTTAGCAATAATAATTTCGGGGAAAGGCGTTCTTTGCAGGTTATCAGAGACACTTTCCTATCATAATTTTTGTTACATATCTTTTGTAGTAGAGCCATCATAAAAATCGTGCGTTCAAGTTTTCTGTAAAAGAAAGCTAGTGAGATGGATTTGTCTATCCGTCCGCACTTTTCTGTCCCCCTCAGGAAATGAAAACTCCTGAGGTTAGAGAGGCAGCAAAGTAGTATGTTGATCATCGTCCCTATAATCATCAAACATTCCAAATTGCAGCCCTCTAGCCCCAGTGGTTTTTCATCCAATTTAAGGTTAAAGTTAGCTATGATCATGCAAATGACACAGCTTTAGATGACAACAACGCAGACCAGTAGGTACTAGATCTTGGCTGAAAGTTTCATGGGCCGTAACTGAGAATTTCATGGGTCGTGACTGAGAGTTTCATGCAGCATTATATACTGCACAGAAAACTCGATTGGGCCGAAGAAACTTCGGCACAGTATTCACTTGTTTAGGTTAGCTGTCGTTTATGAGGCATATAATTCATAAGCAGATCTCTTAATTTTGAATTTTGTTTTTTCTCCGTTAAAGGTTCCTTGTGTCTGGTCTGTCTGGAATTTACTTTGCAACGATTGTAATTACTGGTTTCTTCTAAAAATTTCAAGCCCGTTGCTGCTTAGGTTTTCTCGAATATCTTTTTATATATCAGCTGTGTCTTCTTGCTATTTTGGCACAGCAGGTTTCAGAGTCTAAAATTCACACTTTCCGGTAATTTTGGGTAATATAATAATTATTAGAATTTATTGATCAGGGATATTTAGTCTTAGACTTCTTCAATTGCCTCAACATGTCATGTATATATCCGAACTTCTGTCATTGGCTTAGCTGGGGAGTTAGGAAAGAAGCCCCCCACCCCCCCAACTCGTTTCTCTCCCTATCTCAAACTTATGAATGGAAGAGTGTATACTATGATATGGGTTTTACGTTTTAAAGTACGGCAATAACCATTTCCTATTCAGTATCTTTCATACGGGCATTTTTATGTTTTTATAAATCATGCATATTTATATTTAATACCATACGAATGGGTGGTAGTGGACCAGTTTTGCTTATAGTAATTGCAGATGTGGAAACGAAAAGGACAAAAATGGATGATATAATAGTTAGTTTTCTTAACACCACCACAATATGCATTAATTTCCCTTATTTGGATTAGCAAACAGTTTTCAATAATGTTAAGCTTTTGCTGTATTTAGTAACAGAGATGGGTGAATGTACGTAGTAGGTCTATGCTGATATTACATCACACCAGTTTTGTCCACTCGTAATGTCCATCAGTGTCAATAAAATAATAGATCGATACTCGAAATTAGAGGCCAACGTTGTTTATAGTAAAGTTTTCTGAGGTAGTAGCAAATAAATTGTTGAATGTGCGACAAGGTAGAATATTATTTCAAAACCAATTTGATATTAAGTGCTTCTTTCAACGTCACTGGGAAAGTATTATGAATGCTTAGCTCCATAAGGCTCATTTATTGGGCATTTCATGGCCGAGTCTAATTGGTTTTCGTCAATAAAATCTTACCAAAGCATCGGATATGGATCGTATTTGGGAAAGAACTATTTGAAGCCACAGCCTAATTGGCAAAAATATGCACTGATGTCTAATGTTAATAATTAAGGCACTTATCGGAGTAAATCACAGAAATTTCAAGGGAATCTAAGCTAAATTTAGTTAGCACCCAGAGGGAGGCTACCTATGACGTAAAGTATGATATCAGGCTTAATGGCAGTGTTCCAAGTAGTGAGACAATAATCGTGGAAACAAATATTTGACCCTCTTGTTGACAATTGTTGAGAATTACGATAATATTACGGTTTCCATTGGTGATACCACGGGTAATGAATAAGAATTTGGTATATTGTATAAATATGACAACATTATGACAAAGGAATCTGGTATATATACATATTACAATATTAGTATTTTTATTGTACAATTTTACGTTGACTATAGGAATACATAGCAATTATAAACCCAATTTCTATTTACATTTTCTTGATCAGTTATGCAAAACCTTTGGAACTGGTGATACACAATCACACTGAAATAAAAATACAAAAAATACGATAGTTTAGAGGTGTTTGGTAAGATATTTTGGCCCGATATGCCTAGTAAACATCGCCGAGTCGCCGACGACATGGCAGAGCCAGGTTATACGTGACTGCTGTTTCACCTATGGCAAGCCTAGCAAATTGTCCTCGTGGCGGCTACACTGCTTTCGGTTTTGTGTGATTTTGTAATATATAACTTCAAATTCATAAAAAAATAAACATAGATAAAACCAGGAATACATAGGCTCATGATAACCACTCAACAACCCTACAACAACATTAGTGTCTGCTTCAAGCATAGAATAATAAATGGAGAGTTGTGTGATATACTAAATACTTGGATTTATTATGGAACTAATCATGCATTAAGGAAGTTAAGGTTAGAACATTTGCGTTATGTCACATTCATTTAGCAGGACTAAGCAGGTACACGTGAACCGGAACTTTTGAGACAACATGAATCAACAGAAACTCCAGAGTAACAATGGTTTTCACAGAGAGTGTGTAAGACTTGGTGCATATTTCAAGTTAAAGGAAACGTGAATTGCGTCAAGGAACTGTATTACAAAGTTAATATTCCCATCTTATGCCCATTCCTTTATTGTACTTTACCTAAAACACATGATTCATCGGAAAGATGAGAGAGAGAGAAGGGTAGGTGTTTGTGTGTGTGAAACAAAACAAGAATCCCATATAATACTACTCTTATTACTACTACTATCAACATCTGAGTCTTCATTCCTAAAGTATATGGGCGGGGTGTCTAGTAAAGTACGTCATACTACAGTATCAATGAGTGGGAGGGCCTTCAGTAATGACGTATCTGTGATTTACTCCGATAAGTGCCTTAATTATCAATATTAGACATAAGTGCATATTTTTGCCAATCAGGCAGTGGCTTCAAATAGTTATTTCCAAAACATGATCCATATCCGATGCTTTGGAAAGATTTTATTAACGAAAACCTATTAGACACGGCCCTGAAATGCACAGTAGTAGAAGCACATTTGATTTTATCTTATATAATATTTTTAAATATTTTATACTTCGATAAACTCATGGTTTCTATAAAACACATCCCTGCTTTGTCATTCTCTAAAGCTCCGCCAAATTTTGAGAGAGCTGCTGCAGCATTACCCTTCCCTCCCAGTTCAGTATATATAGGTCCAACTCGTTTTATTCAAAGGACATAGTTTCTACTTCATTTCACTCAACAAGCAATGTATGGAAAGTTTGTATTGAGATCAACATGAAAGAAGAAAGACAATAACATTATGCAAAACTCAAATTAGAAAGAAATTTTGTTCTGACCGAGACAGTTGTGTGTCATTTATAATGTTATTCACGACTTAACGACTTTTATATTTTTATTAGACAATGATAGTAGTACGAAGTGGATGAATACTTCTAAGAAATTGTAATAAACCGAAACAATGACTCGAGTCTGTAGTGCTGTTGTCCTGTTTCTTTTTGCATAGGCTGTCATTTATAAATTTCCATAAAAATCGCTATTAAAAGAGATGTTATGCAGTCCATTTATTTGACATATTAACAATAGGTTTACACATTTTAAGGGACGTTTGAGTAATATATATGGTTTATAAGATAAAGAGAGATTTTACTTCTCATAAGTGCAGGCTGTCACATAGGAAAAAAAAGTGATACCAGTTCACTTTCAACTGAAGCGCTGGATCCAAAGTATTTCTTAATTTTACTTAGTTTTTATATCATGATGGCCCTGATATATCTGTAGTAAGTGAAAAGGACGCATTTGTCATTAAAGTTATCTTTGTACATTTTGCTTTGGTAGGAATTCAGAGTCTGTTGACATTTGAATAAGCGGGAATGAAGCCATATCATCAGCCGATATCATGAGTAGTGTTGCCATGACAAGTTGTTAATGAAGACTATATTCCGAGGACAGATCATCTGACACCGACTATAGTGTTATATATGAGTGATTTCTGAACATAATTATGAAATATAACGTAACGATGGACAAATTGTGGGGACAATTTACAACAAATTCTTTATGCAGCTCCTCTTATCCTTTGAAGTAAGACCAACCTTCACCCATAATTACTGATTCTAGGTAATGTTTCCCAGTCTTTTACCTTGTCGTGGTCTATTTACCGTATATTTGGATTTATAAAGTAATCGTATTTCATTCTCTGTGCACTAGCTATCTTCAGTATAAAGTTATAAAAATATCCCTTTTTGTTACAATTTTCCCCTATGTCATTTCCTTTGTAGAAAACAAATGTATAACAGTGTATAATTTGGTTTAAAATTTTTAAGAAAGAGGGCTTACCCGGAAAAGATGAATGGCTTCTAATGAAAACGTATTTTCACACCATTCATCTCCCAGGGCATCGTGCATCTCATGCAAATGTCAATATTGTATTCAAGATGAACCATTCATCTTAAACTCCTGGGTTTCCTTGGGAACAGGAGATGACAAAGTTTCCTTGTAACGAAAAACAGACGGAAAAATAGATGGGCTGTAAATGATTCGTTTTCATGGGCAGATCATGTTAACTAAGTTTATTTAATAATCTAATATGCCTTAACTTTTAAATGTAAGCCATGTGACTGAATGTTTTGATTACAGTAAATATATCAATTATATTGCAAATGTAAGTTGAAATCATGAAAAGAATCAAAACACTGAAGAAAAGGATCAGATGAACATGATAAAATCATTGTTTTAAATAGGACTTCAGTAAACGCGTTGTTAAATTAATATGCCATTGATGTTTGTAATGAAGGTTATTATTATTATTATTATCAATAATAATTCTATTATCTTAATTATTTAACCATAGATTTGCTTATTATTATTATCATTATTATTCATTGCAATACCATTATTATTATTATTATTACGTTGCTTAACCTGACAACTAATACTCTTTTGTAGGTTGATACGGTAAAGTCTGTGAAGGGTTTGCTCGTTTAACTGATGATGGTTGGTCTATTCTAAGAAAACTTTCAGTTTACGGACTATTTGAATTATGGAAAAGAATGAATGAAGAAAGTGATTTAAATGTGCATCACAGTTCAAACACTTCTTTTCTCAAGTACTTAAAAACTAAACACACTGAACATATTCGCAGCAAGTAATATTTTTCCAGCTAGAGAACAAATTGAAAATTAGTTTTCGTACAATGATATGAGATTTTCCTTTGTTGTTCATTTCAACGGTCCAAGAAATCCTTTCCTTACTAAGCACAAAAAACTATTTTGTTCTCATGTGATTTCTGTACTGCATTTTTCTGTTTTCTCTGCTTCCTCATGGCTTTGTTTTATAATCTGTAGTCAAAAACACCACGGTTAGAATTTGTAATATACCCGGGAAAAACAATTATAAGCATTGAACACATAAATAACTGCTATTTTTGGGCAAACTGTAAGTACTAGTATACCAATGACAGGAGGTCAGTGTTGTCTTATCCTCTGATTGTAGCCCTTTCTGGGAACACTGGAGGATATAATTATATTAAAAAATGGATCTTTGTATGTTACGTTCACTTATATACGGTAATACAAATGGTTTTTAAATCATATTTTTCATATGATAACTTTGAAGTCAGTCACTCTTGGAAATACAATGAGAAGTAGGGTATATACGGCTGAAAATATCTAAAAATTGGTTATAGCTCGCAAACTGTAGGATTTATGAAATTAAAGCTCTTATACTTTTTTATATTAAACAAATCATTATTGATGACATTTTTTTATTAGTTAACTCTAAAACGAGTTATAGATGAAAATCATTTAAAATCCCACCAGGTGAAATATTGTGACATATGCCCTGTACTAAATGTAAGTTCAGTATTTATAAGAAACCCCCAAATGATTTAACATAGGTACATTTTTCTTCTGACCACCATCTCAATATTGAAATTAAAATTTTTTCTTCCATGTTCTTATATGATTGGCGAATTGTGAGTCCACAAGATCTTGACCAAAAAACAGAATGCACAAAAAAAGAAAGGAAATGAGCTATGCTGCCCACCCCATATAACTGATTTATGTTATATCACAAAGTTCATAAAAAGTTTTATGTTGTTGTTAATAATTAAAAGGAAGCCCTAAAAATGTACTTAGCTTGCCTTACTTTCGTGGATTTGAAACCATAAAAGCAATATTTAAATCACTTAATGTTAATGTTGTGTTCTCTTATAGCAATACCATCAAAGGTATGCTAATTAGAATATTCCAGGAACAAATAACATCATTTGAAAAAATTCTTGTAAGGGTTGCCCGCCTTTTTATATCGACCAATCAAGCAAAGATTTATATGTACGAATAAAGCCACATATGTATTCAGTTAGAGCAGCCCAGAATTCAAATGCACTATTTTTCCATCTATGCGAAAAATCTAATCATATCAATTGGGGCGATAGCACTGTAATTGCTAGTTTATTGGAATCAGCAATTATACAAATCACTATGAAAAAAACCTTAATCTTAATCTGGGATTTTACCATTTGGATTCATATATTTGTAAAATATTTATGAATGACCTTAAAATAAATGAATTAACTACTAGTTTATTAGTCCCACGTTTCTATTTATTAATATTTTTTTTCATGCTCGCTATATTTATATATGTTCGTTTTTCACTCATTGTTGTTACTAATACAAATTGTATTGTTTTTTCGAATTACCTTGCCTTTGACCAGTGTGTTTTTTCCGCTCTTAAATCCTTAATGCAGTCTTCGGGATTTTGCTAATTTTCTACTGTCCTTTGGTATATGGCTCTTTGTTCCTAAAACAAAATGAATTGTTTTCTGACTAACTTACCTGTGACCTCGTGTGGGTGGCTGCTTTTAAATCTTCAATGTAGCCCACGGGCGTTTTTGTCGTTTCTCTTAGTCTCCTGGACCTTTTGTTAATCTGTCAATGTACACTCGGCAAGGAAAGTTAAGCTACAGTTTTTAAAAATCGTCGGACATACATTGTTCAATAATACCACACCTGGCAACTCTAGAGAGGGGGGGAGGGGGGGAGTTTCAAAATCATAGCTCTTGTTGCTTTCTAGATTTCCATTAACTTTACACCATAAAGATTCTGTAGAAGTCCTATAATCATTTATACTTGAATGTAGAAACAGGCTCTATATTATTAGTTATTGTTGGTTTGGTAGGATTAAAGAGGTCGTGATCCAAATCTTCGTACAAAAACTGCAGAAGTGACCATAAATTAAGTGGCAAAGCGTCAGGCTGTGAGGAGGAACTCGAAGTAACTGTCACATATCACCATTCACTACCCTTACGATCAAGACTTCCACTCGAGTCAACACAGCTCATAGGAGAGAAAAACAACGATCGTTAATAAGGCAATTCAGTAGTTCACTAATACCGGGGGGAGGAGGTAGTAAACAAAACGCCTAAGAAAAACAAAGCAAAACTGCAAAATCATATGACTCCCTTACAGAGTTCGTCAAACTAAGACAGAGCTTAAATATACGAGAAACGATACTAGCTTGTTTATAAAGATCAAAAGATGGACAAAACTTTTAACAAATTATAATAAACAAATTATAATGAAATTACTTTAATCTAATACCCTGCAAGGAAAGTTGTAGTTGTTAAGATTCTATTTAGCTGCCTTTAAAGTTTTAATTATAATCGTTAAAATGCTAAAATATAGCATGCATGGTTTCAAGTGTTCTAGTTGAGCCTGTTTTTTTTATTCTAATGATTAATTGGTGCTTTTTTATTTACTTTTGTTGGACCATATTCAAGAGCTTGTAATTTTAGTTGTGGACTTTAAACTTCTATCTATCTATCTGTCTATCTGGGATGAAGAGTCTAGTCTAACACAGAGGTATTTGCTGTAAACAAGTTCGAGGATATCAAAGGTTTCCTGAGACCTGAATATAGG
>NC_061097.1:60816942-60819442 GCF_015104395.2 Macrobrachium nipponense | reverse complement strand
GCAAACGTTTTCTCAGATTGCCTCTGAAACGGGACTTGTGGATTATTCTCGCTCTGGGCAATAAGATTTGCGGAAATTCAGTTTACTTAATAAAAAAGTTAATTTTAAAGCCATAGACATAGATGCACAGATACAATTTAACGTCCGTTGGTTATGTTCCCTTATGAAAGTTTCTGACACTTTCGTCTTTTGAAGAGAACTTCCTAAATCATTTAAATTACTTATTTAAGGTGTCAGTCATTGAACGTTTCTTGGGCAGATGGCCGAAGAAATCATGTAGCTTTCGTAAACTAGTCATTCACCGATTAATCTTAGTATTAAGTTTAATCACCAGTAAAGTATTATTATATAACCATCATAATCAGTGTCTCCAACGCCGTGATACAAAGGTCCTGAAAACACCATTCTTCTTTCCTAAGTACCGCAAGTCATTGCAGCCGTGTACATAGGAATCTTCCTTCACCCAAGTACTGTTTTTATTGCACAACAATATCTTCTACCAAATTCATACATTAACCCTAGAACACTAGACATGGGTGTATCATACCCGATGGTGATGACGTCATTGCTATTTCGCATAGAAGCTGGCGTGCGAGAATGTTGCAGGTCAGTATACCTTCAATGTGAGTTGAGGCATCATAGAGGTGAGGTGTTTCGTTGCGATTCTCTAACAGGTCCATGGGGAAAACACGTGTTTGGGTGCAGTGTACCATAGTTTAGTGACAGAAGTGTGTGAACATATCGGGTGTACTGTGCCCGAGGTTAGTGATAGTGATATGGAGGTGAGCGTATTGTTACTTTTCAAGCAGTATCAGTAACTAGCACCAAAGACTTTGAATGGAATACAAGTCCCCCAACCTCCACCAACTGCTGGATTACGCCTTAAACGTTTAATGTTTTTACCATTGTCTTTACATATCCCTTCGTAATCACTTACAGTTGGATTCACAGGCTTAGAAGTAATATTATAAAAAAAAGAAATAAAAAGACTAAATCCTGGGAGTCGAGTCAGCATTCCTGGGAAGGTCTAGGACCAATTTGGTTAACATTGGCGGCGCCTTTTTTTTTTTTTTATTTATTTATTTTTTAGTTAATATATTTATATTTTTTTATTATGGGAAATTTTTATTTCTATTTTTATTTTATTTTTTTACTATATCATTTTTTTATATTAAGAATATTATTATGTTAATGGAACAGATGATAGTTGCAATTCCCGAGGTGTAGTTTATTTTCAATGTAGTTGCATAATTAATTTTTTTTCCAAAATCGGGTATGATAGACCCATGTTCAGTGAATTTGAAACGGAAATCAATATTTAGTGTTTAAGGGTTAAATGTCTAAACAACGGGAGCACCGCCCTGTTGTTCACATAGGTAACGTTAGGCCAAGAGCGGAAGGTGAACTAAGTCTGGTAACACTCTCCCCCCACTCTCTCTCTCAGACCCTGACAATAGCCTCTCTCTCTCTCTCTCTCTCTCTCTCTCTCTCTCTCTCTCGCAACCTCCACTCCATTATCTAAGGTCACCAAATCAGAGTCAGAACTACAAAAATATACGTTTATTCAAAGTAAAGTACTAATTGAATAATTCAGGTTCTCACAGGATAATTAATAGAATGATAACTCACAGTTCAAGTCTCACAGACAAACCCCGGTAAATAATAGTCTTAATCAGTAATAGTCAAACACCAATTATCTCCTCTCCAAAATATAGTCCCTTCCACAACAGGACACAGCCCCCCTCACTAGGACACTTAGTCCCCTCCACTAGATCTTAGTCCCCTACACTAGATCCGCCTTTTTAAAAGACAGGAGAACACACTAGTGAGCACACACAATTGTAAAGACAAAGTCAAAAGATTAAATGAAATAGAACCTCTTTACAAGATGTCAAAAACAAAGTAAGCCACATCTTTGGCTAAATCACAATAATTCTTACCCATTACAGCCTGGAATATTACACACTCTCAAAAGGAAACTCTTTGGCATACGCCATCGTGGCTCTGCCTTTCTTACACAGACCTCTCCGTAAGTCTCTTCATAGTTTTAGCTAAACATGCCATTATGAACGGGAGAGGCGCACACGTACACATGAATTCACACTCTTCGTCAACGCCCTGAAACTACTTTCAACTGGTTTCAAAGTCACCTTCTCTCGAACGCACATAACTACAGGACGATCATTGACCTGCTTAGGTACATCAGCATTCTTAAGCTGCCGCCCGAACTCTCAGTCTCCAGGGAAGTTAAAAATGATGAATCTGTACATTCCTCCTTTTACAAATGTATATATAACGCACGACTTGCTGAGATGGAAGACAAGTATTAATAATCATGCCTTCAGTTTCACAACTCATTTGATTTTTGCCTTTTGTTTTTCACTTCCCTCCTTTGGTCTCTTACTGCTTAGCTGTTCAGCTTCTTTGATTTAACCTTGATCCAGTTTTCGAATCTAGTGAAAGAACAAACTCTGCAGGATAGAATGATGAGTGAAGAAAT
>NC_061097.1:60794442-60806942 GCF_015104395.2 Macrobrachium nipponense | reverse complement strand
ATTAATTGGGCTGAAGTAAAAATGATACTTTATTTTGATAATATATTTGGAGGCAACATTGTACAGTTTAATTCGATAAAAGAAAGATTTTGTACAAGCTCTCATCCATTTATTTCAAAAGAATTATATAAAATGTTTAGACTTCAAGAGAGGTAGTGGACAAGGTCGGGAAAAAAAGGTAAGCGAGCACCCGAATAGATAAACAGATTTGTTAAAAAAATAAAATAAAAAGCGCCCCATGATTAGAGGAGACTAATCTCAGCCGAGTGGCCATTAAATCTTCCGGCTGGTGTCAAAAAAGAATGATTTAACTGTCATTACAGATATTAACTTTTTTTCACGGCTACATGGTCACATTTTTTCAGGTAAAATATTTAAAACTCTTTAGATCACTGAAGTGTCCTGTAAGCAAAGGATAAACCCCAATATTGACTATTCAAATTATTGTTAGCATTATTCAGCCTGGGAGCATATTATACATCGAACGATGATCCATTGTGGATTCTATCACTATTCAGAGAGAGTATCGAGTATTCATATACCAAAGTCACAGGTGCAAATTTCATTTGCACTGATTCCCACCCACACACTTGGCCACTAAACATTAACATGTGTGCAAAAGCAATTTTATTTTAAAGCCCTTCTCTTCCAAAACCTCCACCACAAAAACCTGAACAGTAATTTCTTGCTCTCCCTTTCCTCCTTCCTCCAAGCATCTCTGAATAATCATTGTTGTTTTATTTTTCTTCTTCTACGTATTCAAAATACTGAACTCGAGTTTCAACTATGAAAAAACATTTACCACTTCTCAACCGTTAGTGTTACCTGCTTCAAATTACCTTTGTTTATTCTCTATGTTATGTGTTGTATTTTAACTACATATATACAGTAAAATCGTTTTTTTTATTCCCTTTAAATGTGTCTTTCGATCTAAAATGTAATTATACTAATGAACGAAATTCAACAGTAAAGATCCATATTCATTTCACCTCAGTTTTCTTATACATTTTGAAAGCTATGTCTCCATTAAGTACTGGTATTGTTTGTCAGGAGGAGAGAGCTCCCATTTTTCTTCTTTCTACGCCATTCATCACAGGATATCTTAGTAGCCATACAATATATCACGGGATATAGAGGGAGATCCCATTTTCTCTGGAAGAATGCGTCATCAAAAACGTCTTAGATATTTTCTTAGATTATTTATGGGGCCCAGGGCCTTTAGTATGGGTTATCAAGAAACACGTGTTATATATATTTCTTGCAAGTTCCGATCATCAAATAAAATAAAATAAAATAAAATAAAATAAAATGGATAGAGGTTTTGTTCTTAGCCGATTAGGATTGACTCCTTCGCATAGATATACATATGACCTCCTCTTGGCTTTGGACTCAATAAATTCTTACACTAACCATTGATTATGTCTATCAAATAACTAGGAATTTGTCTTCATGTTTCAACAAATAGTTTGCCGGGGAGCTCAATAGGTTACTTGATATTTCTACACTACGATACCGTCTGTATGTTATGTTGTGCTTTATTTGTATTTATAGCATTACCAAAAATACTGTAAAAACAAAATACAATTGATTGAGTACCCAGCTATGCAGTTTCTTTGAAAGATATGGATGCCACTGGAAAACATTCTTTGCACACAAATAACCAAGTTTGGGTGAGTGAGACATGAACATTAAAACTAAAGAGAAAAATTTATTCAACAGGAAAGTTTATGCTCATGAATTTTGTTAGTGATTATGAAGCAAATCAATGTGACACCCTGCATGAATGGTAACAAGAATCTTCGGTTATTCGTCTTGATTATAAAGTAAACAGGATTTAGATGGCGACGTGGAAACATGGAAACATAAGACGACTCGTCTGGTATTGTTTTTTATTGTTTTGCAAGAAGAAAAAAAAAGCCGTAAGAAGAGAAAAATCAGGCCAACAGTACCACAAAACAAAAGAAAAAACGCAGAACTAGTATATGTTTAAATATCCGTTTGGTATTTTCAAGATTAAAATACATTCCGCTATCGACTATTATGATCTTAAGTACTATGAGATGAAAAAATTGCCTTTGAGAAAACTGTGCAATTTTCTGTTATCTTTACAAAATAAAATAAAATAAAATAAAATAAATTAACAGAAAATGCGCCGATTCCCTCGCGAGATTTATGCAATTTGAGCATCAATAAATCTTCACCAACTGTTACTATTTCTCTCTTGTCTGATGGACGTTCGGAGCTTTTGCTTGGCTTGTCCTTGGTGACGATTTCTTAAGATTCTCTCCTCCTCATGACTTTTTTATTTCCCTTTGATATTTGTTTTTCACTTTCTTTATTTTCACCCCCTCATGCCCTTAAGACTACATGCGATAGAAACATTGATTTTTTTTTTCTCAATACATCATCATAGCATTTTTCTCAGAGATCTTATTTCAGAAACGCATTCCCTCCTTCAGAGTCAAAGTTCAAGAAATCAGAGAAGTGGCTACTTTGTTAGTTTGTAAATATAACTTCTTTCTCTTCCATTCTTCAATTGAACCTTCAACTTCTCACATGACTCCGACACTCGCCTCTCTCTCTCTCTCTCTCTCTCTCTCTCTCTCTCTCTATACACACACACACACATACACACATATATATGTATATGTATATGTATATCAAGTATAAAAGGCCTATTAAAACACTCTGGTTTAAAGCTAAGGACTATATTTCGGTGGACTGACTTCCATCCTTATCAAGCAATGAATAACAGAAGAAGTTACATTGGCGAAATGTAGTGGGAGATATGTCCTTTGGTGATGCCTGGGGTCACCGCTAAGCCGACATTTGTTTTGCTCATTGTCTTAATTCATTGTCTTAATCCGCTTCATCGTTGCCTTAAGGAATATGTTGTCTATATGGTCAGAGTCCCAGGCTGCACTGGAAAGGTTGGTCCTATTACCTTGTTGTTTTATCAGTGAAGATTCCACCATCTGACATTTGTAACGACAGCTGCTTTTGTATAAAATTTGGGATGAGTTTCAATCCATAGTATGGTTATTGTTATTTATATGATGGAGCTTGTGAAAAAGTATTCTTATATTTTTACAGTTTTAAGTCGACTTGAAATACTTGGTGAATTTATTTAATTTGTTCACATTTCGATTTTCTGTGTTTTGTGAATTGTTTAATTCTTTTGGTTGTTTTTATTATATTCTGCGTTTTTATAATTTCTTAGTTTTTCACATGTTATATTGTAGTAAATTTGATGCATTTACACATTTCGTGTTTTCATGCTTTTGCATTCACAAGTTTGTTTGATTACTTTCTTAAGTGTTCATTATGACCTAGTATTGCTTAATTGGTTTAATTTCACACTTACCACTTGTGATTTAATTTGCATTTACTTAGATTTCTTTTCAAATCTTAAGTATATCTTAGATTTTCTTTTCAAATCTTAAGTATATCTTAATTGTGCTTGATTAATCTAATTTCTTGATAAATTAATAATTTTCATTTAGTTTTGTTTAATCATTTAATTCAAGAATTAATTAAATTTTGAATGGTTTTTAAGTAATGGTAATTGTTGCTACAGAGTAAGACTGTGAATTCCACTAGTATATAAATCATTAATTTAAAAAAAAAATTGTATTTAAAGTTTTGATAACAGTGTTTCATTTATTGACGATTAGTGATAAGAATAAATCTGTGTACTACATACCAAAGTGATAGCAGATTATGCTGTTCCTTCAGTTCTCTTGAAGTGAGTTAAGACAGGGGACACAGTTAAAGTTGTTTGATGGAGTGATGCCCTTTAATTAATTGAAGCCTAGAGGAATACTTCACATTTGCTTTGCTAAACTTGGTCTGATTTCTTACATATTTAATCAAGCTTTCTAAGGGACCACTGTTCCCTTTAGAGTACTCAATCATATTTTATCTGTTATGAAAGTTCAAGTATCTGGCTGCTGCTAGGTAACTTTGAAAAAGTGTAATAACCAGATATTTGGTAATATGCGTATATATATATATATATATATATATATATATATATATAATATATATATATATATATATATATATATATATATATATATATATATGAGAAAAGAATAAAAGGGCGTTTTTGCAGCAAAAGCGACGGTTGATGATGCGGGCCGTCTGAAACAGAACGAAAGGTAAACAACAGATAGTTCTTATAGTTCTGTTTGTCTTTCTGCTTCACTCACTCACTGTTCCGATCGAAATTTCATAACATGATCGAGAAAATTATGGCTACCTTTATCCATGTCCAGTGTATTATATGTCGTAAGTTCATTATTTTTTTGGTGACAGAAAGGCATAATTATATATATATATATATATATATATATATATATATATATATATATATATATATATATATATATATATATATATATATATAATATATATATATCTGTGTGTAAAAATAATAATCGAATTTGAAATAATCATCCAGAATCGGGTTATGTGGTATAATTGGAGACTGACCAGGGAAAGTTCTTGTTGGTTATATTTGCAGTGTCTTTTCACGAAGTATCTTTTGTTTAAAAGCACATCATCATGTATTACTTTAAATAATTATCGTCCACACTTATCTTATGGTATACGTTCTGTGAAATACTATGTAAGTGAGAAATATTTTCAATTATTTTCAACCTTTTGAGCTCTTGAATTTATTCTCCCTCTCAGAGTCGTTCATCCGACAACCATTGATGTTCGTTTGCATAAGGGAGAACGAACAAAACAGGCTCGTATTAGAAAGAATTGAAAGCTCTACGGTAACATTCAGTGCAGTCATAATCAGCTTTGCGGAGGAAGAGATTAAAACCTTTTGCATTTCCTATGAAACCTTTCATCACAAGGAAAACAGATCTGATTCCTGATTCACTGCTTTTGTTAGAATCTTTTGACGCTTTTCATGACATTATTTTCCGAGTCAATATTGGATGCGGTAGAAATAAGTAATAGACAAAGTAACTTTCCAACCGCGTGGGTATTTTGCTCATTTATTTATTCATTTATATAAAGCTTGTAATATTTGCATGAAAAATGGTACAATGATGAGCTTCAAAATATTCCATAAAAAAACACGATTCAAAATATCATCGTGGATATTCCCAAAGCAGCATTAGTAGCTTCATGTATATATATATATATATATATATATATATATATATATATATATATATATATATATATATATATATATATATATATATATATATTATATACATACATATATATATATATATATATATATATATATATATATATATATATATATATGTGTGTGTGTGTGTGTGTGTAAGTGTGTGTGTACAGGAAAGCTGGGACATCTGGAAAGCCGTAGATTCAATATAAATAGGATGGAAAAAAGTCATCGTAACATTATCTTTTATTTTCCAGATTTTCGTGACTTTGAGTCTCATCTTCAGGGCTGTAAAAATAAAATATACATTATACAGAGATTTAAAACAAGACTCGGTATTAATATCAGTTATAAAAATGAAAAATCATAAAACTATATAGTCTAATTTTATTTTAGTTATAGTGAAGAATGCTTAAATCAATACCTATCTCTATTAGTTAATAATTGACTGGGGTTCTCTCGTTTGGAAAGGAGAACGTCAACTATGCTATAACAAAACTGTGAGAGAGGTCTAACCATTTGATGGTGGCACAAGCTGTTTACTTGGTAACGATTCCAAAACAGAGAGAGAATAATCGTTGGGTCTTTAGGCAACGATGTGGAAATCCTTATATGAAAACGAAGTCTTACACTTATTACAATATTCTCGTATGTTAGAGAATTCTTTGGTTACTGTATTACGTACTGATTTAAACATTCTTCACTTTTGTTATTAATTTTAAGACTATTTAAATTTTGTGATCTTTCAATTTTATAACCGATATTAATACTGAGTCTTGTTTTAATTTGTATGTTTTGTATATTTACAGCCTGAAGATGAGAGCAAAAGTCTCGAAATTTTGGAAAATCGAAAAGATAATGTCATTTGGCTTTGGTTTATTTTTTTTATAATTTTAATTTCTATCTACTTTTCATGTATAGTTTTTACGATATCTATATACGTATACATACATACACACACACACACACACACACACATATATATATATATATATATATATATATATATATATATATATATATATATATATATATATATATATATGTAGTGTGTGTGTGTGTGTGTGTGTGTGTGTGTGCGTTTGTGTGTATTTGTATGTGTGAGTGTATGTTGCGTATGCTTATATATGCTATGTAATGTTTAAATATTTATGTGGATTAATGAGTGATTGATATAAAGTATAGAAGAGTCAATATTTACTTGTTTTTCGAAGGAAATTCTCATTTAGGTAGAAAAGCCTTGAAATTTTAAGAAACTGAAGTGTAAGCATCCATTTAAATATTTCTCCTCCAACAAAAATAATGAAGAAACGTTTGCGTAACGTTCACATGTTCCTTATCCAAACATCATTAGGATTAAGAGATGGGGGCTCCTTGTAGCCATGAGTCTTTTTCGAAAGCGCTGAATTAAAACCCCCATAGTTTGAGGAAGTATCATCATCATGTGTTCTGAAACTGAGTGAATTATATGAGGACATTCTTTATTGTCAATGACAAGCCACTTCTTATTCCGAATTTCGCGAAATTGGGCTATTTTTCACTCAGGTCGGAAGAAAACAGGGGAAAGAAGAGGAAGGAAGAAAAGTGGATGTCACATCCGAGGGAAATAGCGAAGCAAGAAGAAAGACCTAAAGCTTGACAGAAGGGAGAAATAAACTTTCCAGCTTCACTGATTTTAAGTCTTTTCAAAAACTTCCGAGAGGTTTAGTATATTGTCTCAATTCGTGTTATTTTTTTATTGCATATTAATTATCACAGTTAACAAGCAGGATATCGAATAAGGAATTTATCAGATGAAAGATAATCAAGCAACTTCATTAGTCTAAATGTGCGAAAAACTCAGTTCATTGCATTGCAGGTCAACATTGCCAAGTGATGTGTAATGTGACTTGAGGTTACGTCAATCCTAACAGATAGATGAGAAGACAAGCAACGCCCAAATGAACTTTGCCATTCAGCACTGGAGGGGAAATTGTCAGTAGAGGGTTTGAAATTTGTAACGGGGGAAAATCTCGCAGTTGCACTCTGAAACGATTGTTAGAGAGGGTGATAAGTCAGATGGAAGGAAAATAATATGACCGGAAGTGCAGTAAAACGAATGGAAGTGGTTGCAACTACGGTCAGAAGGAACGCTGCAAAGGCATATTAAGTAATGTTAATTGTATTCCACGTGAAGGCCACTGATGGCGCTAACCCCCTACGGGGATTTTAATAATTGTACTAAACTTTTCCAAGAGATAATAAAGAGTACAATTTTCCTATAAAAAAAAGTACGGGACACAAGCAGCTCAATTTCGTCCTATAAAAATCACGCAGGGCAGGTAAAGCTTGGCTCAGAGGCAGTAGATTACGTTAACGCTGTTTCTAGACAATGAAAAGGGGTTTGAAATTGAGTGCTTCCTTTGCTGCCGGTAATTACTATCCATCCGTTTGCTCTAACTGTTGCAGGTTCGTTGCTTTTAATTAACTGAAAAGAGGGAATTCTCCAGTAAACAAATACTCAAAACAGACACGCATTTCAGATGCTGCCAATCTAACCAAATTAGGAGTAAGTCTTTCGCCTTTCTTCACGTGTGAAGTTTTTGGTTGTATAAAAATGAACAAACTATCTCGTCTATTTACTCCGAAACTTTCATTAATAAGTACGTGTACACATGTAAGTAAGTTAAATGAGTTATTTCCCTAAAATGAGAATCATCATGGTCGATCCACTAAACCAACAGGCGATGGATGTGAGATCAGAGTTGCTGTTATTCTCAAAAGCTTTCCCGGACACACTCTCTCTCCTCAGTAAATGAGAGAGAGATGGTGAAAGAGATCGATAACAAATCGGGGAGTCAAAAGCAAAACGATTTGCACTAAAGGAAAAAGCACAGGAAAAAATGACAAAACTGTAGACTACCAAAGATTTAATAAAGAAAGTACAGCAACTCAACGCCAATGATTTCGGTTTCAGTTAATGGAAAAATTGAATGATTATACGATTTATTGAATGCTTTCCTTGGTCTTGCTGGTTTTCCTCGTTCACCAGCATTTTTCCAGGCTTAGCAATAATGATTTGGGGGAAGCGTTCTTTGCAGGTTCTCAGAGACACTTTCGTATCATAATTTTTGTTACATATCCTTTGTAGTAAAGCCATCATAAAAATCGTGCCTTTGAGTTTTCTGTAAAAGAAAGCTAGTGAGATGGATTTGTCTTTCCTTCCGCACTTTTAAGTCCCCCTCAGGAAATGAAAACTCCTGAGGTTAGAGAGGCAAGCAAATTAGAATGTTGATCATCGTCCCTATAATCATCAAACATTCCAAATTGCAGCCCTCTAGCCCCAGTGGTTTTCATCTAATCTAAGGTTAAAGTTAGCTATGATCATGCATATGACACCGCTTTAGATGCAAACAACACAGGCCAGTACTAGGTCTTGGCTGAAGGTTTCATGGGCCGTAACTGAAAATTTCATGGGTCGTGGCTGAGAGTTTCATGCAGCATTATATACTGCACAGAAAACTCGATTGGGCCGAAGAAACTTCGGCACAGTATTCACTTGTTTAGGTTACCTGTCGTTTATGGGGAATATAATTCATAAGCAGATCTCTTAATTTTGTTTTTTCTCCGTTAAAGGTTCGTTGTGTCTGGTCTGGCTAGCATTTACTTTGCAACGATTGTAATTACTGGTATCTTCTAAAAATTTCAAGCCCGTTGCCGCATAGGTTTTCTCGTCTTCTTGCTATTTTGGCACAGTATGTTTTATAGTCTAAAATTTAGGCTTTCCGGTAATTTTGGGTAATATAATAATTACTAGAATTTATTGATCAGGGATATTTTAGTCTTAGACTTTTTCAATTTCCTCAACATTTCATGTATATATCCGAACCTCTGTCATTGGGTAAGCTGAGGAATTAGGAAAGAAGCGCCGCCCACTCGTTTCTCTCCCTATCTCAAACTTATGAATGGAAGAGTGTATATTATGATATTATTTTTTTTACGTTTTAAAGTACGGCAATAACCATTTTCTATTCAGTATCTTTCATATAGGCATTTTTATGTTTTTACAAATCATGCATATTTATATTTGATACCATACAGGTGGCAGTGGGCCAGTTTTGCTTACAAGATATTGCAGATGTGGAAACGAAAAGGAAAAAATGGATGATATAATAGTTATTTTTTAACACCACCACATATGCATTAATTTCCCTTAGTTTTGGAATTAGCCAATAATTTTCAATAATGTTAAGCTTTTGCTGTATTTAGTAGCAGAGATGGGCGAATGTACGTAGTAGGTCTGTGCAGATATTACATCACACCAGTGTTGTCCACTCATAACGTCTATCAGTGTCAATAAAATAACAGACCGATACTCGCAATCAGAGGTCGACGTAGTCTATAATAAAGATTTCTGAGTTAGTAGCAAATAAATTGTTGAATGTGCGACAAGGTAGAATATTATTTCAAAACCAATTTGATATTAAGTGCTTCTTTCAACGTCACTGGGAAAGTATTTTGAATGCATCGCTCCATAAGCTCATTTAGTAGAAGCACATTTGATTTTATCTAAGTTTTCTAAAATATTTTATCATCGATAGACTCATGGTTTCTATAAAACACAGCCCTGCTTTGTCATTCTCTAATGTTCCGCAGCCCTCTAGCCCCAGTGGTTTTCATCTAATCTAAGGTTAAAGTTAGCTATGATCATGCATATGACACCGCTTTAGATGCCAACAACACAGGCCAGTACTAGGTCTTGGCTGAAGGTTTCATGGGCCGTAACTGAAAATTTCCATGGGTCGTGGCTGAGAGTTTCATGCAGCATTATATACTGCACAGAAAACTCGATTGGGCCGAAGAAACTTCGGCACAGTATTCACTTGTTTAGGTTAGGTGTCGTTTATGGGGAATATAATTCATAAGCAGCATCTCTTAATTTTGTTTTTTCTTTTTTTCCGTTTAACAAAGGTTCGTTGTGTCAGGGTCTGGCTAGCAATTTACTTTGCAACGATTGTAATTACTGGTATCTTCTAAAATTTCAAGCCCGTTGCCGCATAGGTTTTCTCGTCTTCTTGCTATTTTGGCACAGTATGTTTTATAGTCTAAAATTTAGGCTTTCCGGTAATTTTGGGTAATATAATAATTACTAGAATTTATTGATCAGGGATATTTAGTCTTAGACTTTTTCAATTTTTTCCTCAACATTTCATGTATATATCCGAACTTCTGTCATTGGGTAAGCTGAGGAATTAAGAAAGAAGCCCCGCCCACTCGTTTCTCTCCCTATCTCAAACTTATGAATGGAAGAGTGTATATTATGATATTAGTTTTTACGTTTTAAAGTACGGCAATAACCATTTTCTATTCAGTATCTTTCATATAGGCATTTTATGTTTTTACAAATCATGCATATTTATATTTGATACCATACAGGTGGCAGTGGGCCAGTTTTGCTTACAAGATATTGCAGATGTGGAAACGAAAAGGAAAAATGGATGATATAATAGTTATTTTTTAACACCACCACATATGCATTAATTTCCCTTATTTGGATTAGCCAATAATTTTCAATAATGTTAAGCTTTTGCTGTATTTAGTAGCAGAGATGGGCGAATGTACGTAGTAGGTCTGTGCAGATATTACATCACACCAGTGTTGTCCACTCATAACGTCTATCAGTGTCAATAAAATAACAGACCGATACTCGCAATCAGAGGTCGACGTAGTCTATAATAAAGATTTCTGAGTTAGTAGCAAATAAATTGTTGAATGTGCGACAAGGTAGATTATTTCAAAACCAATTTGATATTAAGTGCTTCTTTCAACGTCACTGGGAAAGTATTTTGAATGCATCGCTCCATAAGCTCATTTAGTAGAAGCACATTTGATTTTATCTTACATGATTTTCTAAAATATTTTATCATCGATAGACTCATGGTTTCTATAAAACACAGCCCTGCTTTGTCATTCTCTAATGTTCCGCCAAATTTTAAGAGAGCTGCTGCAGCATTACCCTTCCCTCCCAGTTCAGTATATGTAAGTCCAACTCGTTTTTATTCAAAGGACCTGATTTCTACTTCATTTCACGCAACAAGCAATATATGGAGAAAGTTAGTATTGAGATCAGCATGAAAGAAGAAAGACAATAATAGTATGCAAAATTCAGATTAGAAAGAAATTTTGTTCTGACCGAGACAGTCGAGTGTCGTTTATAATGTTATTCACGACATAACGACTTTTATATGTTTATTAGACAATGATAGAACGAACGGGATGAATACTTCTAAGAAATTGTAATAAACTGAAACAATGACTTAAGCCTGCATAACTGTTGTCCTGTTTCTTTTTGCATAGGCTGTCAGTTATAAATTTCCATAAAAATCGCTATTATAAGAGATGTTATGCAGTCCATTTATTTAACATATTAACAACGGTTTTGTACATTTTAAAGGACGTTTGAGTAATATATATGTCTATAAGAAAAAGAGAGATTTTACTTCTCATAAGTGTAGGCTGCCTAATTGGAAAAAAAACGGCCAGTTCACTTTCAATGAAGCGCTGGATCCGAAGTATTTCTTAACTTTTACTTAGTTTTTATATCATGATGGGCCTGGTATATCTGTAGTAAGTGAAAAGGACTCATTTGTCATTAAAGTTATGTTTGTACATTTTGCTTTGGTAGGAATTCAGAGTCTGTTGGCATTTGAATAAGCGAGAATGAAGCCATATCATCAGCCGATATCATGAGTAGTGTTGCCATGACAGTTGTTAATGAAGGCTATATTCCGATGACAGATCATCTGACACCGACTATAGAGTTTTATATATGAGTGCTTTCTGAACATAATTATGAAATATAACATAAGGATGAACAAAACTATGGGGACAATTTACAGCAAATTCTTTATGCAGCTCCTGTTATCCTTTGACGTAAGAACAACCTTCACACATAATTATTGATTCCATGTAATGCTTCCCAGTCGTGGTCTATTTATCGTATATTTGGATTTATAAAATCATCGTATTTCATTCTCTGTGCACTAGCTATCTTCAGTATAAAGTTATAAAAATATCCCTTTTTGTTACAATTTCCCCCTATGTCATTTCCTATGTAGAAAAAAAAATGAATAACAGTGCATATTTTGCATTAAATTTTTTAAGAAAGAGGACTTATCCGGGAAAGATGAATGGCTTGCAAATGTCAATATTGTATTCAAGATGAACCATTCATCTTAAACTCTTGGGTTTCCTTGGGAACAGAGATAACAAAGTTTTCTTGTAAAAAAAACAGACGGAAAAAATAGATGGGCTGTAAATTATTTGTTTTCATGGTCAGATCATGTTCTCTAAGTTTATTTAACAA
>NC_061097.1:60764442-60789442 GCF_015104395.2 Macrobrachium nipponense | reverse complement strand
TGCAACCAAATGTTTGTCAGTAAAAGTTATCACCAAAGGAAAAGACGTTATTGGTGACGCAGAGCTCAACAAGTTACATGGTCTTATTCAATTTGGGTACTTTTGTAAAAAGATATTCTACGCCTAGGCTGAGAATTTTTACGTTATTGAAGGGGATATTTGACGACCTAAATTTGTTGCAAAAGTCTTCTATTTGTTTCATATTACTAGAGGAAAAAGCTCCTAAAAAGGGGGGGATAGTATCTCGGCTAACCATTGTGAAATTCTGTAGTTAAAAGCTTCAGCACACGAGCTTATGGGACGGAAGTGGATGTTATCTTTATGAGTTTTGGGGAGGCAATAGAAATAAGGTAATTAGGGATTAATAGTCTTAAATGTTTCCAAAATTACCATATTTTTCTTACTTGTACCAGATTCTGTGTTTTGCAATAGCTTAAAAGATGAATGACTTGTAAGGACACCACGTTCTTTGAAGATGATGTAAGATGACTTGGTTTTTTTTGAGTATGAATCTTTGTGCTTTTCAGTGTAGTTTATTAATATAGAAAGATTTACACTCAATAAAAAGGGTCTTAAAATCCTTAGCTCCAAAATACGGAAATCTCTTTAATAGCATCCCAGAGAGTGGACCGTCTTTTACGACAGGGCAAAAGCTAAAGAAATCTGATTATGTAAGATATGAAAAAGAATTGAATCTTAACATTGGTTCATAAAAATTTGTTCAATAGGTTTCATGTCATCTTTGTAAAAGACAGACAAAACCGGACGCAGTGAACCATAACAACATATTTTGACGCAATTTCCTTTAGTTTTTTGTTCTTTTTATCTAGGCCGTCTTACCTCCCCTCCCTCCCCAGTGCCTCCGGTGGAAGATAGACCTCCGGTGATGATTACCAGCCCTTGTGATCCTCCCCACCCTATCTCTCCCCCGCCAACCCCCCATCGTAGATGCAGATGAGAGTGATCTTGAGGGGTCTAGCGGCTGGGAGATACAAACAAGTAGAAAGAAGAGAAGATCCTCTCGTTTGGCCGCTGGACCGGAGCCCAACATTCGAGTTTCACCTTGCCCGACACCTGAGAAGAGATGTTACGTAGCAATTCACAATCTGCGATCATCGGTGATGCTAGACACCATAGTGGAGAGAGTCAAGTTTCTCACTGGCTCTGACCCACTTATCTCTCACGAACTCCCATGTAGAAATAAACATAAAGTGGCTTACAGGATTACCTGCCTATTTCAACACCTCGACGTTCTTAAAGGCAAGAATTTCGGTCTTAATATATGAGTTTCAAGATATAACCTAATCCGGGACCAACCACCCCCAGGGGAACTTACGTCACTCCAACCAGGGTCATTTCCACCGCAAGTGCCAGCCAACCGCCCACGGCGAGTGACTGCCCACTCCCCCTGGATAACCCCCCATCCCACCCAAATGATCAGCGCATTCATCTCCCATCTTCGTGAGTAGCCATGGATACATTAAACATAATCTCTTGAAATATTTTTGGCCTCAAGTGGAACATTCCTCTCCTAAACATGCTCTGCAAAAATTTCAACGGCATCATTGCATTGCAAGAAACGCTCCTCTGGCCTCATGACCTTGCCATCTGCGATTCAATTCATGAAGACTTCAGAACCTTCTCGACTTCATCGATGCAAGTTACAGATCAAATCATAGCCGGTCGTCCGAAAGGGGGACTTTCTTTCCTGTGGCACAAATCGTTAGACAATATGATAAAGGTGATGACCTACAGGAGTGACAGATTGCTTGGGCTTCAAGTGACAGTATGGAACTCTAAAATCCTAATAATTAATGTTTATATGCCATGGGAAAATAACAATAATTTTGATCATTACTGCATGATCCTAGGGGAGTTACACAGTATTATTCAAGATTCTCCTGCTGATCATATTTGTATAATAGGGGACCTTAATTCTCACCCAACAAAACAATTTTATAATGAACTTACTCGCTTCTGTCAAAATCATGCTCTCCAAATTAGCGATGTAAATGCTCCTCCCTCCCTCCTCCTACTCATATGTACATAAATAGAGCGGACACAATTACAACCTCCTGGCTGGACCACTGCATCACATCTCCACAACTTCATGATTCTATTATGACCTGCAATATTCGCTACGATCTTGTAACGGGCTACGATCACATCCCATTACAGGTGTCATTCAGAACCCCATCCCTCCCTACTGTGAACCCACTAACTGACCGCCCACCAGCGGGTGACTGGGAGTTTAAAAACTAACAGAAAACCAGATACTTTAGGGCGATCACGGAAACCAGGTTGCGGTCAATAATTCAACCGGCAGATGCCTTACTGTGTACCAACACAAAATGTAGAAATGACCACCACAAGAGGGATCTGAATGAATTCTATTCGAACATAATCTCCGCTATGCTTGCTTCGGGCAGGACTGCCTTTAGATTTCGTCAAGGTAATTCTCGTAATATACCTGGTTGGAATGACTTGGTTAAGGATCTGTATACATACTCACGAGAAATGTTTTTACTGTGGAGGCAAAATGGCAGCCCGAGGGAAGGACACACTGCATTACTAATGAGGCAGGCGAGAGCGCAATTCAAACTTGCTCTTAAGCACTGCAGGTTAAATGAAAAACTACTAAGAGCGGATGCAATGTCTAGAAACGTAGAATCTGGTGATTACCCTCGTCTTTGGAAAGATATCCAGTCCTTAAATCCCATAATTAAAAAGCTATCACAAGA
The DNA here is from genome assembly GCF_015104395.2 of Macrobrachium nipponense. NCBI lineage: Eukaryota > Metazoa > Arthropoda > Malacostraca > Decapoda > Palaemonidae > Macrobrachium > Macrobrachium nipponense. The sequence continues at coordinate 60,786,701 of NC_061097.1, read as the reverse complement.
GTAGGGGAAGCAGTCGGAGACGAGGCTATCGCAAGGATGTGGGGTGATCACTTCAACAATATCCTGAATTGCATAAATGATCAGGATTCCCGAAGCGAGGTAGATAACCTCCTTAATGACAACATTCAATTTCATTTTGCAGACCGTATTACGCCAGGTAACATCAGTGATGCCATAAACAGCATTCCTAATAATAAATCGCCCGGCTGTGATGGTCTTCCCGCGGAGGCTTTAAAATTCTGCCATCCGATAATTTACATTTTGCTAGCTGCCTTATTCAATGCGTGCATAATTCACCAGTTTCTTCCAGACTCCCTACTCTTAGTTCACTTGATACCATTAATCAAAAACAGGTTAAAGGATGCAGCTGACCCTGGCAACTACCAGCCAATTGCAATCACAACGATCGCATCGAAGATACTTGAGTCAGTTCTTCTTGTGAGACTTCTCCCCTTTTCTACACACCACTGACAACCAGTTCGGGTTTAAAGCAAACCACTCAACCGACACCTGCATCTACATACTGAAAGAATTTGCTGAACTACTACCTATCATCAGCATCTCCGGTTTTCCTGTGTTTCGTAGATGTGAGAAAAGCATTTGACAGAGTAAACTAACCTGAAGCTATTTCCTGAAGCTGCATAAAAGGGGCACACCCCTATATCTAATTGGCATTTTACATTGCTGGTTCTCCACACAGCAATTCTGTGTCAAATGGGGCAACGTATTATCGTACACCTTCGGCTGCCCTAAATGGGCTTCGGCAAGGTAGCATTCTCTCTCCATACCTGTTTAATACATACACAGATGCCTTGAATCTCAAACTGAACTCATTCCCAATCGGATGCACTGTCAATGAAACAACTATAAACAACCTCTGCTACGCCGACGATATGGTTCTGATTTCCCCATCAGTGCATGGCCTCCAACGACTCATCGACACTTGCCGCCAATATGCAGAGGAATTTGATATAATCTACAACGAAACCAAGACCCAGTGCATGTCGCTGCTCCCGAGATCGCTTAAGCATATTGCAGAACCACAAATTTTCCTCGGAAACCATCGGCTGGAATTTGTGCGTGAATTTCCGTATTTGGGTCACATTATTACGACGACCTAAAAGATACGGCAGACATTGAACAGAGGCGTCGTAAACTATGTGCAACTGGCAACATGATTGCAAGGAGGTTTGCCTTCTGTCACCGAGACGTGAAACTGCTGCTCTTCCGCTCATACTGCTACAGTATCTATGGGTGTTCCCTCTGGACGAACTATACCCGAGAGACCATGAGAACGTATCACTGTTGTGCACATGACATTCTGAGACGCCTCACAAACACTCCACGCTACCACTCCGCCACACAGATGTTCTAGAAAAACCACCTGGAAAATTTAAAAATCATTGTAAGGCGAACAATGTCCAGCCTGGTAACCCGAGTGAGAAACAGCGGCAACTCGCTCATACAAAGCATCCTAAGGAGTGAAGCAAGAAGAAGATCTAAATTGTGGGAAAGATGGGGAAGATGAGGCCTTTGGCCCTAAAGACTTAATCTCTGTATTAGCAAGATGTCATCTGCAGATTTTGTCATTATTATATTTATTGCTGATATTTTATTTTTTCATTATTTCTGTGATTACTATCAAGTTAAAGTTTTTTTATTTTTTATTTACATTCAATTTATGTATTTAGCCCTCTGACCAGACTACTGTAACCACCTAAGGTCTCTAGTGAAATTTGAGCTATATAACTTTTGCACTAACTGTTATAACTCTCAATGCATTTTTTTTTCTCACCAATATTATTACTATTACCAGTATTATGATTACTATCTTTTATGCTACCTCAGCTATTTTGTGGATAAGTGCCGATACTATTTAATTTTTCCTATCATGTTGACTCATATATCTAGATTGTGTATGTTCTGTGCATTTTGTATGTTCATTGTATATGGCCCTGAACCGAAATAAAGGATATTATATTATTATTATTACCTCTCCAACACCATTTGTTTTCACAGTCTGAAGTGCTGGTTAACCTAAAATGCCCTAGTACTTGGCTTGACCTCCAAAATTTATTAAATCAATAAATTTTAAACAATACAATTAATGAAATGAGGAGGAAGGGAGCGACCTCTACTTTTAATGTTCTTTGAAGACCTTTGAGATTCCGCGTTCTATATTAACGCTATTTTTGTTTTTAAATAAAAGAAGGGCAGACATGCAAATATTCTGATATTTATGAACATAGTCTTTAAAAATTCAGTATTTATTTCTATACATACTGCTTAAGCATGATATTAAAAGATATTAAACGCCTTTTCAATGATTTCAGAGATAAGGAAAGCAACGTCTTCCTGGAAGGCCGAAGATTGCGTTAACCCAAATTACTTGAATTGAATGGAATATGAACACAATGGAATAAAACTAGGCCTTTTGTTTACTTCATTAACATCCCCGTGTTCTACGCATAGCATCATTGCTTGCATTGATTAACTAAGAAAAAGTTAACTTTAACGAAGCAAACAAACCCATTTACGTCTTGCAATTAAGGCCAAAAATAAATATATAGAACATAGTAAGCAAATAACATTTATTATTCTGACATAAATACAAGTAAGAACGAAAAGCTGGTTATGGACGACAGCGTCCTTATTTTGTTGGTCGATGAGCAGTTGATAGTACATCTGAAGGATTGTAGGCCTATCGTCAGATTAAAAAAAAAAAAAAAAAAAAAAAAAAAATATGTTTTTGGATTCATGTTTCAATCGATAATTGTCTGCCTGCTACATGGCGAGTGTTAGTTTGTTACCCGAGAATGGTCGTACGACTTTTGATGAACTTTAGATGCAACATTTTGGATAATTTGTTTTTGGTGAGTAAGAGTGAAAATCTGACACGTTATCACCATAGAAGTTTATGTAATCAGTATCTGTAGTATTCAGATATTTAACCTGGTAGATATTGCAAATAATTAATGAGTCAAAAGACAAATGCTTTAACTTACTCCTCCGGATTCAATCTTTGTCGTACAATTTTCTTATAAGTCATAAATATTTTGTCAGTCTAATATTAGATTTGACGCTCCCCACCATGAAAACAATTAATGTTTATTCTCATGTTCAGTAATAATTGTTACTATAAACCGTTTAGAGGACCAATTAAACACTTAAAAACGCGAAGTAACTTTTAATATTAGGTTTCGGTTAAAGAATAATTTTCTTATGAACAATGGGAATAACTTCTCTAAGCGCTTTCCTGACTTTAACTCCTGAACATTTCTGTCGAACCTCCAACCAGAATAAATTTTAATGTAAAAATGCCTCCGGCATGAAAACAATTAATGTTATTCTCATGTTCAGTAATAATTGTTACTATAAACCGTTTAGAGGACCAATTAAACACTTAAAACGCGAAGTAACTTTTAATATTAGGTTTCGGTTAAAGAATAATTTTCTTATGAACAATGGGAATAACTTCTCTAAGCGCTTTCCTGACTTTAACTCCTGAACATTTCTGTCGAACCTCCAACCAGAATAAATTTAATGTAAAAATGCCCTCCGGCTATTGTATCATACGGCAAGGGGATATAGGCCATATTCGCACTGACAACTGAAAGTTTTATCCTTACAGATTGAAAAAGATATTAAGACAAAGATATATTTTTTATTTCATGATTTATGTGCCATGTGATACTTAATCAACATCTTTTGCATTTATCACTTTAAAAGTTGCCAAGGAATTTTTGAGATAAATGGTAAATTTGCAAGGAATTGCAAAGAAATCAATGGTAAGACACAGCCACATGGATGTCTAAAAACATTACAACTATAATGGCAGCAGAAGCGAAAAGCTGTTTACCTTTTATTTAATAGAGTAAAAATGTTAGGAAAGATAGTATTGTTTTTTTTACATATATAAATTTTTTTTTCATATAAACACAGGAATTTTGGAAGAATACACACTCGAAGCGCCCGCTCTCAGCAGCCATTACTGCTAAGGCATCTTTTCAGACGCTGTAGCTCACAATAGATACTATAAGAGGATCTGTCTTCCTTTTCTCACTCATATTTTCTTTCTTTGGCTTTTGCAACGAATGAAACCATTCCAGAAATTTCGATGGTTATTGTCTGTCCTTCAAGTATAGGTTATCTCTTTAGCAAAATTATAGATACATTTGTCTAAATAACGAAAACAAGAGGAAATTAAAAAATACGAATATGTGCAAAAGAACTGAACAAGCTTTTTTACATGAACACAGGAAGGCTGCCTGAAGTCTTCGTTGCTTATGCACACTCCAGAGGTACCTCTGACACCTTCAGAGTCTCAAAGATGTTAATACCTCCATTACCCTTACGAGTTTCACCCTTCGCTCGACTGCTTCCTAGGGGCCATATACTTGGCTGGCTTTAAAAGTCTTGATAAAATAACCGAAATATTTCTCTGGCTTGCCATTATCCTATAAAACACACACACACATACACACACACACATGTATATATATATATATATATATATATATATATATATATAGATAGATAGATATATCTCAAATCGGGCAGATTCGATGCACATGTACAAATTGCAGTCCAGGGCAGGAAACCCATAATCACATCATCAGAGGATTGTTAGGAAAATTTAATGAATTAAAATAACTGAACGGCTAAAACTGAATTATGTTAAATATAAATCATTAAAAACATACAAAGGCAGTTAAAAATTATACACACTTAAGCACACTTAAATACAAACAGACAAGGCACAACATTACGACACACATGGTTACACAAGAGACATTAAAATAAAAGAGCAAAATCACAAAACACTCAACAAATTACATAAAAAAAATTGGAAAACGAAGTACGGCGCGTGAAGACGTGCCACCTGTAGACGTGTTGCTTTTAATCGCCATCTGGCAAGGTTCCTCTTGAAGACTGAAGGCGTGAAGGACTGGAGGTCATCATAAAATCGGTGAACTGCTCCCATATTGCGACTGCACCAATCATGGCTCATAGAGGTTACTCCATGAAGACGTCCTTGAAGATCTGGTGTATACTGTAAGTTGGATATATCCTCAGTCAACAAAACAAGATATCAACTCTAGAACTAACAATCTGTCACACAAATAATCTGCTACTGCAAAGATAACTGTCACAAAACAACAAAAAAAGTCTCCCAAAAATTCAAAAGCTATCAACTGAAAAATTACTGAACTCACCATCAAACCAAAATCAACGTGCCCCCAAAAACTGGATATACCAAATAAATTCCGAACAAACTCACGGCGTCATAAAAAAAAAAAAAACAACATCTGAATTCACCAAAACGATTCAAAAACTCTCTCTCTCTCTCTCTCTCTCTCTCTCTCGCTCTTTAATATTCTTCTCTCTTCTAACTTCTCTATCTCTCTCACAAACCCTTCCCTCCCCCAAAAAAAAAAAAAAAAAAAAGTAATTGCGAAACACAAACTCAACGAATAAAAAGTCACCACCACAATGCTGAAAAGCACAGCAAAAATCGACTACTTGCGAAACGTCAAACTGCTAAAAGAAACCACAAACCGAAAAATATTTCCAGTAACCAAGGAAATACCCCACATGTTAAAGCTAAAGAAAAGGACCAACCTTATCCAAACCACCACAAAAAGATCAAAATAGTTCATTACAATCTAATAATAAACTTTTATCCTTGGGAAAAAAACTGTATGCATATGCGACAAAAAGTTAAAATAAAAAATAAATAAAAAAACCTTCAGGACTTTAATGCCATGTTGATCAACAATAAAGACTCTTAAAGCCATGGGACACACTACGGAAACATTAACCAAACTTCTGTAAGTCACAAGAAACTCCCAATGGGATATGTTTTAACCAAAGATTTTCCCCAGATTACCAAAACTCCCCATAGAACTCAATGATAAATATTCATAAATTCCCACATGTCACAAATCAACCCATAAAAAAAAAGGAAAAACTCGAGAGGAATCTAACAAAATCTCATCAAGTCATCGCCGATGTGTACAAAGAGAGAGAGAGAGAGAGAGAGAGAAGCTATAACCCACAACCCAAACAAATCCCGCGCAAGGAGAATGAAAAAAAAAAAAAAATATCTATATCTGACACAATTACTTTGTCTCCTTAATCTTAGATATGTGCGTCAACCTAGACAAACCTGTATTCTCATCTAAGATAACAAATCTATTTCTCGTCTTAATTTAAACATCCCGAAACGGACCCTCAAACAATGGACATAGTTTATAGTTAAGCTGGTTACGGACGTTGACTTTCACAAAGACTTTGTCACCAACAGCAATATTAACATTAGCTGCCTTTAAATTACTCCTATCAACCATCTCTTGCGTTTTGAACTCGATATTTCTGCTATGGCGCATATGCCTATCTTTAGCCGTAGAGACCAAAGACCTAATTGTATCATCACAATTAGCAGGCATGTACAATAAATCAAACGCTTCCTCATGCTGGATGACCAAACAATGCTTCTGTCGGAGACATATACCTATTGTATCACTAACCATAATATTAATGCTATGACGGACTTGTGTTATATACCGATCCCAACTAACGTCATTACCCCCTACAATAACCTGTGGAGCTTCTAAAATTTTCCCGTGGGTTCTTTCATACAGTCCATTAGCTTCTGGTCTATACGGGAGAATGGTCACTTTTTTTATCCCCATAACTTCTGCAATGCATTCTAAAATCTTATTCACAAATTCCCGCCCATTATCCGTTATCAGAACCTCGGGGATTCCGTAACGACGGATCGAACCCTAAAAGAAGTTGATAGCGACCTCATCAGAAGTTTTATTTTTCAACGAAAAAATGTCAACAAACCTAGTAAACTCATGACCAATAACTACCAGATATTTATGACCGTATCTAGACTCACAAAAATTCCCGAGAACGTCCAAGTGGACTCTCTTGAACGGCCTGACGGCGCAGGAAATGACCCTAACCTACATGAGGCAAACTTCGCTGGCCTACAAGTATTGCACACAGCGCAAGACCTAACAAATCTTTCAACCAGAAGAAGCCATGTTTTTCAAAAAGTATTTTGTGCGTATCTCATGATACGTCTTCTCAATCCCCAAATGTGGGTTACTAAATTCACAATGAACAATCCCGAGTACCGTGAGATTCAAACTCTTTGGGGATAACAATCTGTGTCGTATCCCTCTATCATCACTGCTTCGCAGCTTATATTTAACCTTCTTAACTAACACATTACCCTCTAACTCTAACCCAGCAAAAGGTAACTTATAACCTTTCCTAACCAATTCCACTCTAAGGAAAGCCTTGGCATCAGCTAAAACTTCATCTTCATCTTGTTACTGTTCTATTAGACTAATATCTCATTCTATAGAATCGCCAGTTATACAACAAATCTGAGAACCGTCTTCATAAAAACTTCAGCTGACCGCATCAGCAATCACGTTATACTTACCTTCAATATACCTAAAATTGACATCAAAATCTCGAATTGTGAAAAAACTATCCAGCCCTCTTAGGAGAAAGATCTGGCTCATTAAAAACATCCAACAACGACCTATGATCTGTAAAAACTTCAACTTTGTTACCCAATAACAACATCTTGAAAAGAACTAAGCTAGAAACAACAGCAAAATTTGCGACTATAGAAAGGAATAGGATAAAATTTACCATTAAATTTCTGCATAAGGCAGGAACCTATGCCTCCGTCCTGACTGGCATCAGTCACTAGCATAAACGGCTGACTAAAATCTGGGATTTACTAAAGTATCTTTGATATTCTGAAAAGCTAACTGCTGAGCTCCGCCATGCAAATTGTACATCATTCCATTAACCGTCCGTTAAGGGAGTTGACAAAATAGAAAAACCCTTCACAAAACGTCTAAAGAAGCCAGCCATCCCAATGAAGGAACGGACTTGCTTCTTAGACTTAGGAGATCACGCTTGGCCAGCTTCACTTTGAGGCCGACTAATCTAAGTCTTCTAAGGACTTCCCTAAGCACCTCCAAGTGTTCTTCTATGGAGTCTGTAGCAACCAATATATCATCCATGTATACAAACACGGACTTTCCCAACAATCCATGCAAAACTGTATTTACTAACAGTGTAAAAGTCATAGGACTACCTGACAAGCCAACAGGCATCCATGTAAACTCGAAATACAATGAGAAAGCAGTGTATTTTCTCATTTCCACACAAAAGGACTTGCAAAAACCCTTACATAAGATCTATAGAAGAATGTATATTCCGGCCCCAACCTTATTTCAACAGACAGGTCTGGCATACAAGCGACCGGATATCGTCAGGAATAGTTACATTATTAAGTTTCTAAAATCAACTCAGACCTAAACGGATCCGTCTTTCTTAGTCACCACTATTGGGAAAATTAAAGGCGACGAATTGGGCCTTAATAATGCCTTCTTCCTTCCATTTATTAACTTCCTGTTCTATCTTTTCCCTAATCGTATATGGTATCCTATAGGCTGGAATATCGATCGGGTTAGTACCCTCTTCTAATTAGACCTTGTGTTCTAACACATTGGTTGATCCTAGTTTATCCCCTTTCAATGCAACAAAATCTGCAAAATCTCCCATGGCATCGCCTGATGGTTTTACATATTCTTTATAATCTGCATTAGCTAAATGATCCCTAAAAACCTGCCTCCTAGCTTGCATCTCTGCTACAACAGCAACAGATTTGTCATGTTGAAACCAGTCCATAAAATCTAGTTTGTATATTTTTCTGATATTTCCAAACTGTGTTATTACAGTTCAACACTTCGACTTACGTAGCCCCTGCAGACCTATCATTAACAGAAACTACGCTGACGATTCCCCTAACCTTTTCACTACCTTCCACAATACACACTTGATTGGGCTTTGAGGCGCCTTTCAACTGGACTTTTACTAGTGTAGCCATACCGGGTTCTAAAGCAACATTATCAGCCAAAGCCGCTTTATGTATAGTATTCATCTGGCTATCAGGCACATCACCAACTCGGGACAGATCATTTACCCCAGAATCAACTTTAACATAAACATTACCTGCATTAACATTTCCCATATTATCATCAACATCTGAATTAACAACAGTATTACCCCTATTATTATCAGCATTCCCCGTTTCTTCTACTAACACATAAGAAACAAATACCCCAGGGACCCCGACCGTTATACATCCAGCCTCAGTATGCACAGAAATTTCATTACTCCGATACGCAGGGTGAACCAATAAAACTGTATTCCCCTTAAGGAGCCCCTTTAATCGCCAAAACTGGTTCAACAAAATTTAATTCTCTATCCCCAGCGAAAAACAAATATCTGCAGAGCCCAAAATATTCAAATTGTGCACTTGCACATCACAAACTCTTTCCCTGGTAGGCTTCAACGGGTACTGAGAAAACAACAACCGATAAAAATCTAAATTTATGAGGTTGACCGACGCACCGGTATCAGACGCCGTCCCTCTCACCACAGGTTTTGGTTCAATTTCATCCTTCAACAAGGCTACATGGCACGACATTTTAATCCCCTTCATGAGGTATCTCACTCGAGTTAGCAAAATTCTGAAATGCGGGACGAGCACTATTCCTATTCAGAAACAGAAAAGACCGCCAATAATGCTCAAATCATTTATAACTATTACAATATTTGACTCTGCAGAACTTCTTAATATACCCTATCTTATGGCAATTGAAACAACTGATCGGTCATACTTGATCCACAAACGCCCTGTCACCATTAAATTCGGCCACAGGGCCACTACACGCAATATTAGGCTCTTATGAGTTTTATCCTCCCGGAAGAGCTGTTAGAAACAAAAGTTAATCTCCTTTCGGTGTTATATCATCTACCTGAGAAATATTTAGTCTCCTCAGACGCAGAGTCTGCGTTATTACGCAACTAATAATTCCCTCACGTACCAACTCAGACCAACGTAAAAAGTCTCGGAAAATCATCTAAGGGAATACTATCATTATTCACCCACCCAGACCCTCCCAACGTCTCTACTAAGTCAATTGCGGCAAAACAAAGTTGAGAATTAAAATCAATAAAATCCCTTTAAACATCGGACTAAGCCTTCGCGCTCTTCAGGTCCATAGGCCATCCTAAGACATTCTTTGAGATTTTACTAATTTTTCAAATAGCAAAACGATTATCACGGCAACGAACATTCAAATCTCCATTTCTAAATCTAAACAGAGACTAGCTAATTTGAAACACCTCTCTGTCATCTGTAATTCTGATATCATTAAAATAACTATTAACATTCTCAATAAAGTCTGCACTGACTGGGGCATTATACCGCACACGACCCTTGCAATGGACGAATTTTCGTCTTATTCTTTCTCGATTTCCTTTTTCATTGGCCACCTTGCTAAAACTTTGTACTTTCTCGAAAGCATGATGCAATTACCCTTTGGCTGGTCACAAGCATAAGAAGGTTATTTTGAAAAACAAAACTATTTTCCAACTTGGGAAAGAGAAAAGAAAGCTTATGAACAGAAAAAAAAGTACTCATTGAGATTCCCCTTTATTACCCCAGTTAGTTTTCAACAAATTAGTACCCAACTCACAACCCACTTGCATTACAACAAATTTATTACGCAATTCACAACACCACGAAAAGAAAATGGTACCCCAATTGCCAATGTACACCGCTGGTCGCAAATCATAATATTTCAGTTCCCCTGAAGAATAGAAAACGGGACCCGAGCCAAACGATGGAAAAAAACTGGGCTAAGATGAGAGAGAGAGAGAGAGAGAGAGAGAGAGAGAGAGAGAGAGAGGGTTTTCTTCTGTAACAAAAGTCCCCCTCCCACACTGCACTTCCCGCAGGTATCTTTTCCACTCCTCTTCACTACCATAAGTATCCCTCAAGATCCCCTTTAACCCAAACAACTACTTACATGCACGTATGAACACACGACTGAGAGAGAGAGAGAGAGAGAGAGAGAGAGAGAGAGAGAGAGAGAGGAGAGAGAGAGGTAAATTGCAAGCACACCACTTCCCAGCCCAACAGAAGCTAGCCTGTGTTAGCAACGAACCCAATATGGGCGAGCAAATACACCCACACAGACACACACACTCAAATAAAAAATTGTCCAACAGAGGAGGCACTAATATAGAACATGGTAACATGACCGTCTCGCTAACTCTGATCAACACACTCAGTTAAAACACGTTGCAACCTCACCTCACACACAAAAGCATGCAATAACGATAAACAACGCAAAAAAAAAAAAAAAAAAAAAAAAAAAAACAAAAAAAAAAAAAAAAAATTGCACGCATATTTACACAAACACAAACAACACTCGCGCCTCGAAACTCGAGAAAGAACAGCGTAACAATCCTACCTCCCACAGTTTTTTACATAACTGCCAGACAAAGATATAACCGAAATCGCACCCCCAACCCCCGTATCCCAACGAATCGCTGACCCAATCCAAAAATCATTCCTCTCGACTGAATACCAACTACGACTGTTCCCAACTGAAAATCAATGAACACTCCTACGTTTCAACAAATATACATGAAGGAACAAACTACAACCTGTCTAAAAGGAAACTGTCTACTTCGAAAACGAAAACGACCTAGTTTAACCGTTACCACCTTACCCCAGTACAACATACGGTAACGTCGCTGACCGGCAACCTCTAATCGTCATACAAGACATCTGCAAAAATTAAAAATTAATTAAGGCACAGAATTAAACTCTGAACTACAAAAATATATTTAATTCCGTAGAAGAAAAAACAAAACTCTAACTCTCGCAAGAACAGCAGATTAAGACGATCAAACGAAAGTCCAAAACCGTTAACTGAAACCCGACACAGAAAACGGAATGTTTAGAACAAGATCAGGGTAACTGAATAGTTCCCCCCCCCCCCCGCCAAAAAAAAACAAAAAAAAAAGAAAAACAAAAAACAGAAATAATGAAGCACCTTCCTCCAAACTACCTCATATTAATTCCACAAAAATTAAAGTCATGCCGTAAATGAATTCGTCTCGTCAATACATTCCACACCAATAGGAATGATCAAAACTGGTAATATTTCGGCTCACAGAGGCCGACAGAGTGACAGATCGACAGAGTTCCTCTAATGCCCCTCGTTCCATTGAGGAGTGAGAGATGTGTATTTGTGTGATAGGAAGTTCACTCTCGACATGGTTCGGAAGTCACGTAAAGTCCGTTGGTCCCGTTGCTGAATAACCACTGGTTCCATGCGACGTGAAAACACCATACAAACAAACAACAAACAATCTAATGCCCATATTCTCAAATTCTACTATCGTCTTTCAACACCATTTCTCCATGTTCTCTCCCAGGCTGGGTCAATAATGTCCCCAACAAAGTTATATAAGAAGTTCACTGAGGAGGTAAAACGTAACGCACCGAAACGAAAAACAAACTTTCACGTACAAACCACCCCCTTTAGATGACGTCACTCATAATAACTGATAATTACAGAAAGGATTCATAATGTCACAAATTACTTGTTTTCGTAACTTCGGAGATTCTCAAAATGACAGGTTTTCTACATATCGTATTTTCCTTGGTAGGAAAGTAATCTACTTCAAATAACACATCTCTCACTGGTTCCGCCCACAGAAACAGATGCATAAAGGAGCACATCGTTCGAAGAATCTTCCTAAAACACACAGCTTTGGTCAAGGTGACATCTGAGATATAGTAGATTCATCTTAACAAAGGACATTCACTTTTGTCACTGTGAGAGCTATCGTCGATATCTATCATTTCAAAGATTGTCATTGCTAACCACATCCGTCTTCCAACCGTATACCACAGGTCAGGAAGAAAATACAATCAATCAATATATATATATATATAATATATATATATATATATATATATATATATATATATATATGCGTGTATGCGTGTGTGATTTCACTCCAAAACTCGACAGATATAGTTTGAAATGAATTTACATTACGCGACATGGATCATTGCTTCACATATTCCTGAATTCAATTATTTCATGATTAATGTTTTCACATGAATATTTATGCATTAAATCCTAAAACGAATATTTCACAGGCAATTGTTGTTGACGTTTAACTGGGATGTGCAGTTCAAAGCGGCAGTTTAGAGGAGAATCAATTCAATTTGTTGCATTAAACAACTTTCGGTCGTTCCTCCGCTTATTGAGAAGTTTGTTGAAATATCGATACAATATTTCATAACCCTAGTTTGTTACACCCAAATGATTCAAAGTATTTTATGATTATTGTTTAGTATTAAATTTTATATTTTTCATTTTCACACACTTATCAATGAAGAAAACGTAAACTTGATATATATATTATATATACTATATATATATATATATATATATATATATATATATATATATATATATATATATATATATATATATATATAGCCCAAAGCAGCAGGAGACCACTCAGCAGAGTCACACTAAGTAGATGAAGAAGGGAGGCAGAAACAAACAGGATTTTTTGGACATTATGACATTTATTCCGACGTTTCGTAAAACATTATTGCATTCTCGAGGAATTCCACAATAGATGTAAATAAAATGATTCTTTAAAATTAACTTTTTTTTAAAAATTATGAAATTAAAAACATAGTTATTTATAAGTCAATTTAAAATATACCATATTTAACGCACAATAGTTAAGTTAAACACATGTTAAAAAACCGTGAAATTGAACATTAATCTACAGGAATTTATCAAAGGGAATATAATAATAATAATAATAATAATAATAATAATAATAATAATAATAATAATAATAATAATAATAATAAATAACTGAAGGAAGAGTGGAGTTAACCTGCCAGAGCATAGTCAAGAGTAAACTGAAGAAAGAAACGAAAAGTAAACAATAACAGGCGTTAAGAACAACATTAACTCAAGACCTATTTATTTAGAGACGTTGAAAATAAAATAACTTGTCACGGTTTCAAATACCCAGTCCTGAGCTGTTCAACTTTTTTTTTTATCTTGACTTTGTTGTTGTTCTTAATTTTTAATGCCTGTTATTGTTTTCGTTTCATTTCTGCCTTCAGTTATATTCTTGACTTTACTCTGGTAGTTTAGCTCCACTCTTCCTTTAGTTATTAATTATTATTATTATTATTATTATTATTATTATTATTATTATTATTATTATTATTATATTCTTTAATAAATCCTTGTAGATTAATGTTCAATTTCACGGTCTTTTTTTAACTTGTGTTTTAACTTAACTTATTATGTTTTTTTAAATATGGTCTCCTTTTGAATTGACTTATAGATAACTATTGTTTTATAAAAATTGTTTTATTTTATTTTACATCTATTGTAGAATTCCTTGAGGATGCAATAATGCATTGCGAAACGTCGGAATGTCAAAATTTTATATATATATATATAATATATATATATATATATATATATATATATATATATATATATATATATAATGTGTGTGTGTGCGTGAGTGTATTTAATTATACTTAAATTTAGATAAATTCTCTGTTTCTCCACACTTGATGGAAATCCTTGTTCCAGCGAAACTTGACTCCGAAGAGGCGGTCAATTGAAGAAGCCACAACTTCCGGTGAGGAAAATTGAACTCGTGCCTATTAGTTTGGGAGAGGCAGAATTTAAAACCGAATCAAACCCTGAAGGAAGCCTGCATGAAAAGGTAATTTCGTTCATTAAGAGTATAAATTTATCCCTAATGGTGACACCAGCAGGTCGCGCTATGGTGTGTTTTGTTGTAGGTTTGTATTTATATAGCGGTTTATTTTCTTGTAAAAATTTCTTCATTAGCATCTGTGTCTATCTTATTGCCAAATACTGGGATCTGCATTACCTGTTATCTTCATAGTCAATATGATACGGAAATGAGTTGTAAGTGGAGGCACTTCTCTCTCTCTCTCTCTCTCTCGTTCTCTCAACTTCTCGGTCTCTCTCTCTCTCTCACACCGTTGTTCTTGAAATAATAATGTGTAGTCTACCCACTTGACTCGAAATG
Organism: Macrobrachium nipponense; assembly: GCF_015104395.2. Taxonomy (NCBI): domain Eukaryota; kingdom Metazoa; phylum Arthropoda; class Malacostraca; order Decapoda; family Palaemonidae; genus Macrobrachium; species Macrobrachium nipponense. Next base: position 60,771,683 of record NC_061097.1, on the reverse strand, counting down.
ATTGGCTCTGAAAAGATTCCTTCAGTCGCTTTGGACTGTATAGTTTTTCCCTTCTTTCTCACACAATACCCTTGTGTGTTCTGAGACCTGAGTTTATCTTGAGAGTGACTCTTCTGGGTGACTGGGATACAAGATTAAATTTCTTGGAAGTTGCCGGTATTTCTGCCACAAAGCTCTTCGCATTTGATGCCATTATGATTAGAACTGACTTGACGGTCGCTGCACGAAAAGTTAATCAGGATCAGTAAAATTTCCTAACTCTTGGAATGAAAGATGTTTATTGGTTCATGTAACGTTTTATATTAATTTCAAGAATGGCAGGTCTCGGTGATGAGAATTAAAACTATTGAGCTCCGTCACGTTTCTTCTTTCATCCAAACTTTTCCTTTTATCGAAGAGGAAGGAAATAATGGGTAGACTGAACGCCTCTTGAGCTGAAGAAGGTTTGGTGAGAGTCAGAGAAACCCCCTCCGGGAAAGGAGCCCTAAAATCTGGGCGTGGTGGGAAATTTGCGAAATGCACGAAAATAATAAAAGGAATATTTTATTTATTTTTTTTATATAACTCAGGATGGGCTCTAGTGTGCATACTTAAAATACTTCCCATTCTGCTATGGTTAGGAGCCATAGAATAAACTCCTAAAAATAAAAGATTTTTTCATTGCAGAATATTAGGAATTACGATGAACTTTAAATTACTCCGTGTCCCACATTATGCGAATTTTTTTTATTACTAAAGAAGGAGAAGGAAATTACGATTTAGAAACAATGGTCATAAATTAAAGCAACAGTTGTAATTGGTGTAGTGACCTGCCTTAAAGGAAAAAAATCTCCTCTGTGGATCTACAAAGTAGTCAGATATTGAAACACAAGACTTCCTGTAAGAAAACTTAAATTCCAATGAGAAAAAAGATGAGGTCAAATAAGCATATTTTATAGATAATAAAAAATGGAAATCTTCCGCAGATTCGCGGGCGCAAAACTGGAATAATATAAAAATTTAAGCGCAAAAAAAAAAAAAAAAAAAAAAAAACAAGTGTAGCCGAGGAAAATAGACCTATAAGTAATAATATGTCAGTCACATCATCAAAGAGAACGCACGACCCTGGAATAAGTAGTTGCGATGGAAAACGTGGCATTTCAACTCTGCTGGTCAAATAAAATAAATCAGTGGAATGAATGATGAAAATATGAATTACCAGCAGCTACTACTTTAGGTTTAGGTTTACCAACGTATTGGCACTGGACGATGAGGAGATATGAAGATAAAATGTTAAGGATACTGTTGACTACATTTTTTCACGAGAGAGAGAGAGAGAGAAGAGAGAGAGAGAGAGAGAGAGAGAGAGAGAGAGAGAGAGAATGTTCTTAATTCTCAGTAATCGTTTCGCATTTGTCTCTTTCCAGTTCGCCTGAAACAAATCCGGAATCAATGGAAATAGTTCAGTCACGACATCTTCAGAAGCCAATAACTTTAACGAGGAAATCCGAGATTACAGACTTCGACGGAAGTGGAAATGTGATCAATAAATTCCAAGAGGATTCGACCGTCACAAAGATGAGACTTGAGAGACGAGATCAAAACTTGACGATTTTTAAAGCTGATGGTCTTCTGAATTATGCAAAGAGTAGAAGTTGTTTTATATATACTTCTAGGCTGTATATTATAAAGTAGTATAAGTAACTACTAATTCCTATGTACGTTTCTTTTTCGTTTTCTCCGTAAGTGTATTGATTTGTCAGTGCATGTGCAAATTAACCCTTTAGGCACTGGAAGTATTTATTATTTTTTACTCATTTAATGGTGAATTTATTCATCTATTCATCATCTGCTTGTGTTTTCTTTTCATTTTCTTATAGGGAATATACAATACAAACCTGAAATGAAATGCCGTTCCTTTACTAAAGATTAGTTTTCTTCTATAAACGACCTCAGGACAAGCCAAAACGTCTTTTTATATGGCGATTTTTTATGATTTGATGATGAAATCATTATAATTATCGTCGATGTAGCCATTCATTCATTCATCATTAGTCACGCTCTCTGTTCCATACAGCATATGGCAACAACTGTACAGTCAACATTCTGATAGAAGTCTAAAGTGAAAAGAATGTAATTTTCATGGCAAATTATGGTTTTTAATTAGTTGGCATCAATTACTGGCACAGTTTTCATCGGTTACTTCATCGAGTTTCAAATAAGTTATGTTTCGAAGAATTCTGATTGTATACACGCCTCTTCAAGCTCATGCCCGAAGACATTTCTACGGAATGAATACGTGATGGTACCTGGTTCCTGGTCCCTTTGGCAACGCTATTACAAAATACCAGTGCACCAAATAAACAGTAGGTTCAATATCACAAGAAATATATGATATACAAAATGTATTTAGGATTTAAATAACTAAAATGGCAGAATTAAGCGAATTGATTTTGTTTATTATTTTCTATATTTTTCCTCAGCGATGCATCTCAGAAACTGGCTAATATTCATATTGGGAAATTCTAGTAAATACTGGAGGGGATGTTTTATTCAAAAACAGGATTTTGCTGTTGTTTATCTGGTATACTGGTATTAACAATATGCTGATAAACAAGGATTTCAGGTCCAGGTGAAGCAGGGGTCGTTATCAGTGCTGGTATTATTTCGTTGGCGTCAAATCTGGGTAATGGTCGTGTCTGGTATACAGCTGGTGTTGTTGTTGGTATAGCTGGTATCATCATGATGTTTTGACCTCCTCGTAGGTCATCCTCTTGACGAGTCAGTAGTGGGACTAAAGCAAGTGTGTCTGTGTGGTGATGTTTATAGCGACTCAGACCTAGAGCTGAATTCTAATTGGCCAAGTCGGTCTCCGGCAAAATCAGGGATCTTGCACTAATGGTTGTGGGGATTCAGCTGTGCGGGCGCTACGGTAGTGTGTCGGGGGATGGACATCAGACGTCCTGCCAGGAGCGGGAGTCCAGTCATCCTGCGGCAGCTTCTGATTATTAGGCAATGTCGAAGGGGGGGGGGGGGTGGGGGGTGGTCACTCACTGTTCTGCCGGAGGCAGTGAGGAGGAGAGACGTTTCTTGAGTACTATTCAAGTTAGGTTTTCTCCTTTCCTATACTGAGGACTTCCAGGAGGTGCAGATGTCGGAGATCTGTTGGGTGATCAATGATTTCAATATAGGTATAATATCGTTTCTTCTTATTTGTCAGTTAGAGGCAGTGTTGGCGTGATTAAATATGGCTCCTTCTTGGGCGTGGCAGGAGATTTGCTTGGAGAATCGCATGTTGGTCATTCCGATGTATTTGGTGAGGCATCCTCGGATGGGGCACGTGTAATAGTATACCACACTCATTTTCTTCAAGGGATCCTGCAGAGGGGCTGCTGTGTTGTTTCTCATCACCAGGCTGCTCATCTTCGTTTTGTACTTGCTTGTGTTACTTGTACCTCCGTTGGAAGCACCCGTTGTAGATAAGCTTGATGTGGTCTGGGACGTCGGGAAGGGATTCCTGGTGGTACCAGGCTTCCATATTCTTCATTATTGATTCAACCAGAGTATGGTTGGTGTGTCCATTATCGACGAGAACCTGGGTAATCTGCTCTAACTTGCTGTGTGTGTGTCATTCCTGGAGGAGTAGTGGTAAGAGGGCTCTCCTGACAAAGGCACTGATGGTGGAATGGTTATATCTCTTAGGGCACTTGCTTTCTCCTCAGGCACATTCCTAGTTCGTCGGTTTCGTGTACATCGTGTTGAATCGGTTATCTTGCTGCACAACAACGACATCGAGGAAGGGGAGGCAGCAGTTTTGGCAATGCTCTATCATAAATAAGAGGCAATTGGGGTCATGGAATGCATGTTGCAGCTGCTATATCTCGTCCTGGGAGTTGGCAGAGACAAAGGCATCATCGATGTAGTACTTGTGGAATTCTGGAAGACCCTTTTTTCGATGGTGCCCACATAGAAATTGGTGATGAGGACTATAAGGGGAGATCCCATCACAACCCTGCCAATCTTGGTGTACATGTGTCTGAGGAAGCAAATAAAGGGGACTTTCTTTGATAACAGTTTTTCAGCAAGGCTTGAAGGGCATGCTCAGTGATGTTCAAGGATGGAGTATCGTGGGCCCTGTAAACACTATCTAAGATCATTTGGATGGTCTCATCGACAGGGACATTGATAAACAAGGACTCCGCATCCATCAAAGCAATGCATTCTCTGGGGGTGTTGCTCGTAGGGGCTACTAGGAACTTGGCCGACGAATTCAAGCAGCGACTATCTGGGATGTACAGGGTCAAGAAGGTGTTGAATCTCTTGGCTAACAGGTATGTTGGGGCAGGGATCTAGCTGATTATGGGGCAAAGGGGGTTCCTTTGTTTATGGGTTTTACATCTCCATATATGTACCCGAAGTCATGGTTGCCCATAATAGGTGGCAGATGCAGGCATTCAAAGCGACGTTGACCATTTCAATAATCAGGTTAGCTTCTCCCTTAATGTCTCGCCGGCATTCTTGGTGATCCTGCTGAATTTTGTGGGATCTTCCAGGATTTCTTCAATCTTCCAATGGTATTCCTCAGTCTGGATTAAGACGAAAACAGGAGTCTTGTCAGCCCTGCACAGTGATGTACTCACGTTCCCTTAACTGTTTCATTGCTTTTTTCAGGACATGGCTTATTATCCCACTGCAGTGTTCTCCACAATCTGTGAGGGCCTCGGTAAGCAGAATGGGTTGAAGGGCGTCAGCCATCCACAGGTTCCCAAGATCCTCCTGCTTCTGAATGCTGCCCAGAGGATATTAAATTTCCAGGCATTTGTCCATGGGTCTCGGTTGTGTAATGAAGTGGCAGTTGAGGCCCAACCGATGGATCTTGTCTTCGTCACCTCATGAAAGATTGAAGAAATCCTGGCGGATCCATGGAATTATGCAGGATCACCAAGAACCCGTCAATGACAATTAGTGAAAAGCAAACTGGATTATTAAAACAGTCAACTCTGCTTCGTACACCTTCCACCTATTACGATTGACCATGACTTGGGGTACATCTATGGGAATGCAAACACCCATAAATAAGGGAACCCCCTTCACCCCATAATCAGCCAGATCCCTGCCCCTACGTAACTGTTGGCCAAGAGACTCAACACCAACTTTTGAAGTTCCAATTCCACAACATCCTCAGAGAGACTGTTCCATAGTCCAATGACATGAGGAATAAAGGGCTCTTAAACTGAGAAGTTCGACAAACCATACATAATGCGCTGCTGTTCAGCGAATCTGGTCACCCTTGGCAGGAAAAGTGATCAGGGACCAATTATGAATGTGGAAGATCTCTATTAAAGTATAACTTATGGAAAAGTGACACACAAGAGACCATCCGCCGAAAGTCCAAGTCATAATTGCTAGTATCAGGAAACAGAAACTACCACCACAAACCATTCTATCTGAAAGAGATAACTCTCTGGCAGAAGCAGACATCCACACCGGAGAACAGTATTCCAGTAAAGGAAGGACATATGACGTAAAACAGGTTGCACTGATTTTATTATTGTTATAAATATATAAGGCCTTGCAAACCATACCTAACTTTCGTGTGGCTTTTGATGAAATTTTCATTAGATGTTTCCAAAAAATAAGATGTGAGTCAAACGTTCTGGCATGAATAGTTAAAGCTCTAAAGTTCATACAGATATCTGATAATCAATAGTGTTTTTGTTTTACTTGAGTTCAACCTTGGTTTTCAGACCAACAAGCAAATCGCTTGTGTACACCAAAACTAATAGGGATCCAAGAACACTGCCCTGTGGAACTCCAGACACAATAAATCTTTGTTTACTAATATCCCATGAACAGCAACTCACTACTGCCTACCTGCATTAAAATCCTGAAGTAAACCTACCTAAATCATATCCACCAACTCTACGATTCTAAAGTTTATAAATGAGTGCCTTATGATTTACTAAATCAAAGCAGCACTAAAATCTATCTAATTAACGAAGCACCAGGAGAAAAGAATTGGTCTGTAGTTACTGCAGTCTGCAGGTATGCCATTCTTTGGAACAAACACTGCATGACTAAGCATGCGCTCATCCACAAAGATACTATGTCAACATAAAAATCTATAGAATCTACTAATCTTGGTAGACAATACAATAGAAACTTTTTTGAAAACAAAGGGAAGAAACCATTAGGATCTTCACCCCAGCTATCAAGATTATCCAGAATTTACTTAACATCCCTAGAGCAAAATTCAGATTTTAAAAGAGGTTTAGGAAGACAAGTATCAGGGAGAGGGACATCTAAGCCGATTGCTTAACTTCAAAAGCTATTAGTAGTGGTGGAATGGAAGGTGAGCCTGGCCCAAAGATAGATGATGCCAATTTGGTCCACCAGATGAGGCTGAGTAATTCCTCCAAGTTTCCTCTTCAAGGAATTATTGTAATTTCTCTCAGCTTTATGGTAAGTTCTATTCGCAGCATAGTGAGATTCAACAAAAAATTAGTTCCTCGTTGGAAAAGTGGTCTTCGCGCTCGGCTACCAATCCGGTGGTCCGAAGTTCGATTCTCGGCTCGGCCAATGTGGAATCAGAGGAATTTATTTCTGGTGATAGAAATTCATTTTTCTGTATATTATGGTTCGGATCCCACAATAAACTGTAGGTCCCGTTGCTAGGTGACCAATTGGTTCCTAGCCACGTAAAAACTATCTAATCTTTCGGGGCAGCCCTAGGAGACCTGTTTCATCAGCTCAGTGGTCTGGTTAAATTAAGATATACCTAACCTCAACAAAAAAGTTTAATTTTCATTTGAACTATTTCATCGCCATTTGTTGAATTTGGTCTGTTTGTTCTGGTAAGTTTCTCTACATGTATCATTAAACCATGCCTGTTCATTTGTCCTGAATTTAATGAACTTTCTATGGCCATGCCTCATAAAAATAGCCACCAGCATTTCATTTAACTTCTTGGGATCAGGATCCAATAAAGCATCTGAAATATTAACTGTTTATATATTCCAAGACATTGGACTTGTCAGTACCTGGAACATCTGTGAATATGAGGTCTAATCTATTACCAGAAATATGCGCGAGTTCCTTAATCAGCCGGAAAAAATCAGAGGACACAAATAGAAAATCGGTCATGTTCATCGGTGGAATTAGAATTTAGCCACTCCCTGCGGTTTGTATTACAGTCTCCACAAATAATGAATGAATCTTTTTGCATCCTGTGACTGGGCTATTCTAATCTTTTCCAAAAGATA
>NC_061097.1:60759442-60761942 GCF_015104395.2 Macrobrachium nipponense | reverse complement strand
ATTCCTCTACATGATAAAGCTTAGGTAAAGAGGTACAGGTCTTCTAATGACGATAGCTAACTCTGTTTCTGCCTGTCTACCATCTCTGTTACAAGTTATGAAGGAACAGACAGTAGTTCGAACATATGAACATACTATCAGATGACATAGTTTCATACGAAACACACAATCAAATGAGACACGCTACAGATCACGTAGGCGGTAGTTGTCTCAAGCAGGGAGCTTGGACTAATGTTTATAAACAAATTGAATGACTACAGGTGACGGCATGTTATCTTAGCCTACTTTTATTGTATACGTCCATCTTTAGCGTCTCTAGTTCTGATCACATTCCTGCAAGCAATCTGGTTGACCTCTTTAGTTTTAGACTTTTATATATATGGACTAACATTCCATATTTTTATTATGTAAACACTTACATTAGCTCGGTCAGCTACCAAAACCAACTACTGAATATTACTCAAACTTGACTTGCATTTGACTTATAGGAGTGTGATACAGACACTATGTGAATATATATATATATAAGTAAATAAAAATTCATGGTGTACATGAATTGATTCAAGTAATAAAATATAAAACAATGATATTGGTAAATAATAGTGATCACATGATATATATAATGATACAGTTTTTCACTTCATCTCTTAAGATACATATGCTACAGAAAATACTAATGTACTCTGATAATTGCATAGAATGAAGATTAACATGATAAAAATCATATTTTAACTGATAAAAAATTTCATATATGAATTGATAACATTATTAATGTTTATGCTGATTGATTCGTTGATTTTCATGCTAAATGTTATATATCTGATTCATTAATTCATATACTAACTCATAAATAACTGCAGATATTGGTAAGATAAAAAGGTAACAGATTGATTATAGGCTACCTGATTTGTTATACATATGTATATGGATTCATATAATTATGATTAATATATGTGCACTTTAAATAGATTCCTATTGCGTACACGCAAAGATATATTTAGATTCTGTTATTTATGATCATTTATATAAGAGATTCCTATTGCGTACACGCAAAGATATATTTCGACTCTGTTATTTATGATCAATTATATATATAGATTCCTAGTGCGTACACGCAAAAAATATATTTCGATTCTGTTATTTATGATCATTTATATATAGGATACATGATACTTTATATATATAGGATACATGACCGAGGTTATACTACTTCACTTTTAACTAGCGTTCGAACAACTTTTCGTCCATTACACAGTTCCAAACAACCACCTATAGCCAATTGAAACGGCCTTTTTCAATGGTTTAAAACAAGGGGAAAATTTGCCTGGGCGGGTCCAGCGTTCTATTTTTTGCGCTCATAACTTATTCTCTGCATCCTAAGCTACACGATTACGTTCGCGATGAATAAAAAAAACATCCCCAGCACGAGTCCTTCGCCAGCAAGTAGAGTTGAATATCCTTCGGGTCGTAATTGTCGGAAGTATGTCCCTTGTTGTAGTCGAATTCCGACAGCCGCCGGAGCGTTCCGCTTAAAACGAGATTAACGACGAGATACGGTGTCGGTCGAAGAAGTCCATGAAATTCCTTTCCACATTGTAGGCGGTTTGTTACTTGACTGTAGTCGTCCGCTGCGACGAACGATTTGTTGAAGTTGCGATGTGAACTCTCGTACTGCAGGATACTGTAACCAGGTTCCATTAATCAGCCTGCAAGTGAAATTATACCTGTCACAAGGCAAAGTAAATTCAGACGACATCCAAATACAGGGGAGGGGAGAGAGCCATTTAGACCAGGACTTAACCCACATGAATTCGCTGATATTTTTGGAATTCAAAAGAGTCCGCTGTACAAACTTTTTTATCCATGGCATTAACAATGAGTGAACCTATCCAGGTCTATGATGACTTGTAAAAATATCCAGAATTATAAAAAATAAATAGATATCATTACGAATCTCAAAGAAAATTCGATATTACTGGTAGTAAGTTACTAGACAAAGAGTGGAAAACGGAGCTAATTGTAAGATTGCCAGGCAACATAAGAGTCAAAGAGAATATTAATCATGATTCTATGCCCTAACAAAAGTTTTCATATTCAATTTTCTCGTGCGCATCCTCTGAGGTTAACTTTTAAAACATTATTAATAGGTAGGAGATGCAACGAAAAAAACCCACGATGTACTAATTTCTAAATAAACTTTGGGTTTTTTCAAGAAAATGTGACATTTTCCCATGAATGTTTTACTTGAATTGTAATAGGCTAATGTTGCAAGTAAATATTTCACATATATATCTTGATACTTCTAAATGTCTATAAGGTTCAGAAAAATTAATTCATTTTGTTGTTATAGAAATTCTATTTGCTTATTTTGTTATTAATTTTAAAATGATTGCAACTCCTTAGCTAAAGTTGCATTGCGCACACCGATAGACATGTCTGCCTTGCCCATGAGAAGTTCGGGCTAAGCATTCCTTTCTCCAGTCAATCTGCTTTTGCAAGC
>NC_061097.1:60735396-60755396 GCF_015104395.2 Macrobrachium nipponense | reverse complement strand
ATTTCATATTCCGTTCCAAAGTCATCAAATATATTTTCCCACTGTCAGTATGGAATGATGTGTTTTCTTTTATTTGAATTTTTAACGACCATAGGAATGCAGATATATTTGCGTCGGCGAAATTCACAGTCGTTTGTGTAAAGTTCATAACTATACTTGTTTCATCAACTTTTAAGTTCAGTGATGGACTCTGTTATGTGACTAAGCTGTTATCCAAACGGGTGTAATATTAAAAGACTTTTTTCTCTCTATAGTAACACAACACCAAAAGAGAGATATATAACAGACGCAAAAGAGTAAAAACAAAAGAGTAATACGAAAAAAAGATAAAAAAGCCTTTCAAAGAAAATATAAAATGGGTCTGTATTTTGTTTTAAAATCCAGATGAATTTTGTTGATGGCCGACAATAATATTTCATAAAAAATGCTGTGTCATATACACGATCATCATATATATGGCTTTGATTCTGTTACCCATTCTACACCATATCTCACTGTAGGCATGGATATATTTTGCTGCCTTCCTTCGGCCCCTAGCGGCAACCCACCTTTTTTTTTTTTTTTTACTTACATCCATTACCTATTAATGTAATGTGGTAAGGGGAAGCAGTGGTCTGGTGTGGACCTGTGGACTCGCCCAACATCAGGAGACACACACACACACACACACACACAGATCTGAACTTGTACCAAACAAAGTATTTAACTGACGTTTCCAAACAAAATTCTTAATTACGAATTAAAAAAGCTATTTTTAAAGACTTTTTATTCTTTATTTCCGAGGTAGAGGCACCCTTTGTAGCTCGAATGATTTATATGAAATCACGGTGATGGATAAATAGTCATAATAAGGCTGCGTGGGTCAAACGCTCGAATCGGCTAGCATGGTGGGGGGGTGTTCCATATCGATTCTAATTACAAATACAACGAGATCGACGTTGATTGAAAATGGTCAGAATCGATATAAACCTTTAGCCTCTCTTGATAGCCGTTTCGGTAGCGTCCACTGTCCGATCCTGATTTGTTCCTCCAACTGGACGGTGGTTCGATCCCATGGGGGTACGAAATTATTATCAACTAAAAAATTCCCCCTCGGTACATATATGAAAATATATCAATTCCGAGGTAGAGCGATTAGATATTAAAGGACATTTGTAGCTCGAATGATTTATATGAATCACGGTGATGTGATAAATATTCATATATATATACATATATATATATATATATATATTTACATATATTATATATATATATATATAATATATATATATATATATATATATATATATATATATATATATATATATATATATATATCTGTGTGTGTGTCGGAATTTGAGATCATGGACATAATATTAAATTACGACTTATAGTTACTGTAATTCCCATCACGAGTTTACACAATCCATCCGAGTTCAATTAATTCCCAACACTCCACAAGGAAGGGGAAGAGAGAGAAGAGAGAGAAGACGACGTAACCCGGATAAATGAAAATTTATATCATGAAAAATGACATTCTATCACTTTAGCAATATATAAGAGCACGATTTATCTTTCACAAGATTAAAAGCGTGTAAGTCATATATATATATATATATATATATATATATATATATATATATATATATATATAGTATATATATATATATATATATATATGACTTGACACGCTTTAATCTTGTGAATGTTACTGTATAATAATAATGATATAATATACATCTAATCCTTGTTCCTTGCTCCAAATGCACATCTTGCATCCGAGGGGGGGCGGGTTGCTATTTTTACGGTCGCAATACTCCAGCCACCCACCTCATTCCTTCCCCCCCTCCCCCCACCAAGCAATGGTTCCCTCGTTTTTATGGGTTGTGCAGTGTCCCTTTATGTCCTCGTTATGCACAACATTGCCTTCGTATTATTTTCCTCTTTTTCGCTGTTTTACGAGACGAGGAAATTTAGCATTTTTTATATTTTTTTTTCATTTTACGGAGCTGCCATTAAGGGAGGTTCAAATGTTGGCTGGCGGCTGTGGGGGTAGGGGACCTGTTGTTTGACCGTCTAGAAATATTCTACAACCTCACTAGGCAAACTATAACACCTTTTTGGTTTGTAGCCAAAATAAAATCCTAGCAAGTTGTTTTACATGATGGCCATCTTGGCGGTAATTCTACGAGAGAGAGAGAGAGAGAGAGAGAGATGGAATATTGTTCAGGTGAAAAGTTGCGTCTGTTCCGGAGACGGTTTAGACGAAAACAATTCGTTAGGGTAAACGAGTTGTTGAAATAATGTTTACTTGTTTGTTTGCCCTTACTTACTTCATGCGTTTTATCTTTGGGAATATAAATCAGCTACCGCGAGGAACGACAAATGTGGATGATAATGATTAGTGTGGACGGTAAGTTCAGCTTAGGCCTACAAAAATGCTTCTGTAGTTGTGACGATAAACTTCTCCAGTCTGACCGCGGTTGCGTTCATTCGACTGACAGATTCGTAACTCTTCGGTTTCCTCTCGTTCTGTTGCTGAGTCTGACGTTTTGAAGACCGTTTTTTCACCTCAAAAGACTAGTGGTTCGTGTTTACTAAAGCTTATTGTGACAAAGGAAGCTTGTGACTTTGAAGATGAACTTTTTCCATGAAAAAACACAAGGCAATCGCTGTTGAAGGGATATATAGAAGGTGTGAATATTCGGTCTTGTGAAAGGGCGAAAAAATTAGGCGCCTGTTGTGTCTTCAACGGCTGAGCTAGACCTATTCAGGTGGAATTATTCCCTGAACAAAGTGTATTTTTGTACTAGCGTGGTAGGCCTATTGTTTTTAAGATTCGTATAATGAACAGTTTCAGAATTAGGGTGTTTCTGAACTCTAAACTAGACCTATCCAAATAAGTTTGTCCCTTGAACAAAACGGATTTTTGTACTTGAGTTAAGCGATAGGCCTATTGCTCTGAAGATTCGTATAATGAACAATTTTAGAATGAGGAAGCTTTTGAACTGGAACCTTCGTGTAGGGGACCGTTACATGACGTCATACGAGAGGAATGATGTAGGTATTTATCGTCAGTTTGGGACAGAATGGGGTTTGGGGTGGGGCGACTAAAAATCAACCTCCCCCCCACACAAGGCCTAGCCTGTGTTCTGTTCGTTCACGAGATCGCTTTTAAACACTTGGAAACATGCGCAGTTGAATAGGCTAATTCGGCAAATACATTATTATTTTTTATAATAAGGCCCAACCATATTTTTCTGATCTAGGCCTATATGTCACTTTTGCTTATGTCTAGTCAGTACGGTGAGAGGTATCGAAGGAAATGAGGAAAATAATTAACGAGTTGTAGATGGAGATGAAAAACAAACATTTGTTTTTATTATTAAAAAAGTCTTAAAAGTTCAGCCTAATGGAATTCACTTTCAGTTTGGTTTAGTTTCGTTTTACGTCGTCGTTTTCGGTCGGAGCAACGATGCTCCTTTGTTGAAGAGGAGGAGGTCTTTGTAACGGTTATTTTTATTTTATTTTATTTTAATTTCGTGCAGCTTCTGTCGTGTGACCCTGGCGCATTGGTAAACGCCATTCTGTTCAGATTCATATTCAGCTGATCGATCTGATTGTCTTCTGTGGCTCTAGACAATAAATAACAATTGCCTCTTATTTAATGTCGTTACATTTGCGAAGATGTTACTTAAGTGAATGTGGTCTATGGTGTATGATAAAGTTCTTTTGGACAGAGAGAGAGGGGGGGGGGAGAGGGGGGGGGGTTCATGCAGCACAAGGGTTTTTATATTAGCAAATAACAAGTGGAATAATTTGATAGAATGATTTGTACCCCAATATTTCTGATGAACATTCGGTTGGCGTTCCATCAGTGTCATCGAGAGAGAGAGAGAGAGAGTATTCACTGATCTTTCATTTGCATTTGACAAAGGGGTTAATTACCTGGAACATTAGTGCTTTGAAATGATAGTATATACAGAGGTAATATCCACTGATTGTAATTTTGAAGGTCAATATGCTGCTCATTTTCGGTTATTATTCGGTTACCCGGTTGTTTCCAGTGAAAATACCATAGGATATTCAATATCCTAAAGAGGACTCTCAAATGATTTTTCTAAGAGGAGCTGGGTTAGAAATAGTTTTATTTCTGTTAAGGATAAATGTATGAAAACAGTAATTATAAAGTTTATGGGTATAACTTTGTATTTTGTATCGCAAATAAATGGTTATTTATTTTGTACTCTAGTTGGCATTTTTCTTGTGTTTCAGGTATGTGGGCATTTGAAGTGTTTTCTGACTGCAAGCAAGGAGAGGCATAGTTGACCAGGGTTGCATAATTATTATTTAGCTTTTTTATTTAGGTATTTTTTGTATTTTTATTTGATATTTCATTTTTAATTTTGTAGTCGATTATATATTTATGTTTATTGTAGCATTTTATTCATTTATTAAATTCTACATGTTCCGAAATTATAGACATGTACTGGAAATATTTAGTATTGTTTATTTTCCATTTTTTATATATTTCATTATAAGACACTATCAATTTATTCATCCATTTACTTATTTATTTATTTCTTAAATAAACTCTACATCTGTTTCTAAATTATAATAAACGTTTACTGGGAATTTTGAGAGTGACGTCCCAATGTATCTTTTGAGAAATGCAGGAGACAGACTGTGGTCTGCTGGGCTGTCTTGATACAGGGTTGCCAGATTTCCAAGACTAAAAGTTGCCAATGATTGCTAAAAAAGTTGCCAAAAGTTGCCAACCCCTTTTTCCACTAATAACCCTTGATTAATTAGGCAAAAACATCCTTCCTTATATACATTTTCTCTTAGTTACATGTGCATTTGCCATGAAATTAGAGAAATTTGAATTTCACCAGGGTATTATACATCGTTGTGTTGAAACTTTGTACTAATACAAATAGCAGTTTTTCGATTTGCATTTATTACCCCAGTCAGTGGCGTCATTTAGGGGGGAGGGGCTGAGGGGCATCTGTTCCCCCCAAGACTCAACTTGCCCCCCTCACCCCCCAAGAACCCCAATAAGTAACAACAGCTGATTTTCCATATTCCTACCAAAATTCAAATGTCATCACATTAAGTCATATCTATCTATCTATTAGCTATCAGTGAGGATGAGATAATGAACAGTAGTGGGAGTCTATAGATTTTGGTGTGAAATTCCTTTTGTGTCAATGACAGGGCTTAAGCCTACACGTCAAATTCTTATATTTTGAGGCAATGACAGGGCATAGGCCTACACGTCAAATTCTTTTATTTTGAAACAATGACAGGGCATAGGCCTACACGTGAAATTCATATATTTTGAACCAAGGTAGGGCATAGGCCTACACGTCAAATTCTTATATTTTGAGGCAATGACAGGGCATAGGCCTACACGTCAAATTCTTTTATTTTGAAACAATGACAGGCATAGGCCTACACTGAAATTCGTATATTTTGAACCAAGGGTAGGGCATAGGCCTACACGTCAAATTCTTATATTTTGAGGCAATGACAGGGCATAGGCCTACACGTCAAATTCTTTATTTTGAAACAATGACAGGCATAGCCTACACGTGAAATTCTATATTTTGAACCAAGGGTAGGGCATAGGCCTACACGTCAAATTCTTATATTTTGAGGCCATGCCAAGGCATAGACCTACACATAAAATTCTTATATTATGAGACAACGACGGGTCATGGGCCTACACGTCAATTTCTTATTGCAAATGGTTTTCTACCCTTATCTGTTGGAAATGGGGTACCTTGTTATTAATATAGCAGTTTCAAGTTTCAAGTTTCAACTCCATAAGAAAAAAAAATATATAATGTATATGCATAAAGTGGAATGTACACTTGATAAGCAAGAGCACATACACATACATACGTGGATGGCCAAATCTTAGGGCTGTCTCAGCCTTAACTGTTTTCAATGAACTTTACTGAAAATATATTTACTAAAAGGCTAAATTATATTACTGTGACGAGTAAATATAAGGCTGCTGTAGTGTTTCTGTGAGAATGAAGGCTATGGTTGGAAGGCATCATAAGATCCTTAACAACTTAGAAAAATGTATGACAGCTGAAAGTTATGTATGAGATGATCCAAACCAGTCTGCGACTGCGAGTAGCCCATAATTGCCATTTGGTTTTGGGGCATTTTCTTATTGAGTCTCTCTCTCTCTCTCTCTACTCCTCCTCATCATCCTCTCTCTCTCGCTCTCTCTCTTTCTTTGTCGTTAGGAGAATATTCTAGCGCAGACAATATTCATAAAGATCTCGATTACTTTTAATTAAAGCATTATACTAAATTTCAGTTAAGAGTAGGCGGATAATTCTTTGCGCCAATATGTTTATTCTGCAATGTTAGGATACTATATGAAAAATTTTCGAAGACACTTAAGCACTATAACAGCAGCAACAAAAACAAGAATAAACACAAGAAAAACCAAAATAAAACAGTTGAATATAAGATAGGCTATAATTCAACGTCATAAGCTGCGTGGAACCGACAAAAAAAGGCATATATACGCCCTTATAAGCTAGGTCTACGTCAATTTTTATGATCCTGTTATCTCGAAACTATTCTGGCTGTGATGGTAAGCGGCATAGCATAATTGTGGACTTTGCTGTAGAAATTTTGCAACAATCGTTCAGAAAAGCAACAATATATTTTTGATTGCCGAAAGTTGCCAACAAGTTGCCAATTTCGGTGGTAGTTGCCAACCACCTCAGAAAGTTTCCAACTTTCGGGATTTTGGCACCAAAGTTGCCAACTTGGCAGCCCTGTGCAAAAGATGCTTTAAAAACATCATTTAAAACAATCCCTTACTTTCATGCACAAATGCTATAAAAAATACTGAATGACTACAGAAAGATGCCAAAAATATTCAGAAAATAATAAAAAAATACAAAAATTGAGTTGCAGTAGTCGGACAATATAAGGACGTCCTTTGTTTTCTTACAGCAATTTCCGGAGAGGTAACAAACGAGGATAAACTAGTTTGTGACGAAGAAACTCTACATTATACAGTATATACAACAGGTGGTAACCAATAAAGACCCACTGTCTCAGTTCATAAAGAAGGATTTTTCCTTGATACTGGCATCAATCAATAACACCGAAAAACATATCTTTGGTAATGAAAAACAAAAGGCCGTAAATATCTTCGAATTACAAGGGTATTCCCTGATTTTCCTTCTTCTATAACATTTCTTCATTTCATTCACAACCATTAAAACAAAATCAACAATAAAGAGAGCTCCAAATAAACTCACAGTTCGTTCATAACATTGAGGCTGCCCAGCCTAGAAGCAGTGACAGGCGGGCACTTCCGCCCAGTCAGCATTCTAGGCAGTGAAAAGAGGGAGTTGGAGTGGTTGGGCACCGAGAAAGAGAACAAAACAATAATAATTTGAGAGGGTAAGAAACAAGACCGAAGAAAGGAATGGGAATGGATGTAAAGAAAATGTTTAATTCTGCAAAATGTCCCCCGAGTGTTTGTATCTATATTAGCGATAGATATACCACACATGTACTTAAGTCACAAAGAAAATAAAAGGGTGAGCGAAGTTTATAAGCTTTACAGAGACGAGGGAATCAACTTCTTCATGAAGACTTTGGACGGAATAATTCCTCTTAAGAAGTTGGAGCAGTTCTCGCCACGTTTACAAAGAGCAAAGGACGCCTCCCTACGGGATTCGTCTTAAGACCATTTGTGGGGAGGAGGAGGAGGAGGAGGTGGAGGTTAGCTATATTCAAACCTTACTGGTCAGTCACATTTACCCGGTCAGTTAAAATACAAGTTAGGTAAGAGAAGTGTCACTGGGAACTGATAAGTATCTCTTGAAATCCCGCTTAGTTTTTATAATTATCTTTAACAGCTACTAAAAAGGGGACTATTTTTCGAGGCCTATCCCTGGCACTGAAGTTATCAATACATGCAGCCTATAATTTCAGCTGTTCCTGATAAGTTATCAAATTCATAATAATAATAATAATAATAATAATATATATTATTATTATTATTATTATTATTATTATTATTATTATTTCGGAAGGAGACCCTCTCGTAGACATGTTTTGTTAAAAATGACTGCTGCTTCAGCACTATTAATCTTATAAAGAGTCTTCTCTATCTTTCTGATGACGGCTTTTTCTCGTTGTTGCTTAGACTGGCGAGCAACGCACCAAAGGGCATGGTAAATTCGGTTGAGTCATTTGATTTATTGTTTGCTTATACAATTCTCTCTCTCTCTCTCTCTCTCTCTCTCTCTCTAACGCGACGTTTCCTCCTGATCGACAGGACATTATCAACCTACCGGAGAAGTGCTCTGACCGTACTGGAGAGCTCGCAACACCACAATAAAGGAGAAGGACTCGCCACTGGAATTCAGTCCCTCAGCAGTTATCGCTTGATAATATCCTGTCGATCAGGAGGAAACGTCGCGTTAGAGAGAGAGAGAGAGAGAGAGAGAGAGAATTGTATAAGCAATAATAAATCAAATGACTCAACCGAATTTTACCATGCCCTTTGGTGCGTTGCTCGCCAGGTCTAAGCAACAACGAGAAAGGCGTCATCAGAAAGATAGAGAAGACTCTTTTTATAAGATTAATAGTGCTGAAGCAGCAGTCATTTTAACAAAACATATTATTATTATTATTATTATTATTATTCCGAAAATGAACCCTATATGTCATATGGAATTGAATTGAAATTAAAACCGAATCTTCCAGAGAATACGGTGCAAACTGAAAGAAGTAACAGAAGATAACAGGAAATACAGCCAGAAGAGATTACTTTTTAGGAAAGGAAATATAAATAAAAAATCAATACTGAATGTTCATTGCGTAATAACCATGCCTTTTTTTCAGTGAATACATTTTGTCTTCAAAAGAATCTCTTTTGATATAACATTCTCAAGCCCAAATCTCAAGAGCAAACTGTGATTGTAAACTACAGAGGCAAATAAACAATCACAGAGTACTGAAATCTACTGGTCACATTCGTACGAAGGCCAAGCGCTGGAACCTATGGGGTCATTCAGCGCTGAAAGGGAAACCGAGATTAAAAAGGTTTACTTAAAAGTATAACAGGAGAGCCTCTCAGCTTCACTATGCAACAGATGTTGGGAGAATGTTAAGGAAATTAAGAGGGAAGAAGAGAACATGAACGGAGGTACAGTCAAAGGAATGAAAGGGGTTGCAGCTTGGGGCCGAATGGAAGCTACTGACGGCATGATTACCTGTAATCTAACTGTCTCTTCCCGTGTGGGGTCGAATCCGAACAGGGAGAGGAGATAATTATGAGTTCGGAAACAAAATCTCAAAAGAGAGGAAATCGAGGACTGAAGAGAGAGATCTTCATCGGGGTTATCATTCAAAACTCTATCTGCAGACAAGTCAAAGCAACAGACAGGCATCAACAGGGCTGCACTGTTCTATCAAATGCTCCACCAATTTTCTCCAGTTGCGCCTACTCTACAGTATAACATGTCATAAACACGTCGGTAACTTATTGCATACATATCACTGACAAGTTAAATATAATTAAACTCTTATTCAGCCTTACAGGAGCTTCATACGATTATCCAGTATTGTCCAAATATTGGTTCTTAGCTTACGGTCGCTATCACATTTCCAACATGTTTGTGGCATGTGTGTGATAAGTTGCAGATGTATGTTTGTGACATGTTTCACTGCAGTGTGGAAGCATCCTTCCAAGAATAGCCATAGAAATACAAAACGAATACGAGGGAGACTTTTGAAATAAGAAGTCAATGAAAATTGTTACTGGATACAGTAACATTCTAAACAACTAGGGTAAGAATACTTAGCATTAAAACGCTACGACATCCTGAGGAGTTTCAACTTGATCCTTCCAAGAGTCCTCAAGACCCTTCAAGGAAACGGCACTTGAGCCGTTGAAGGATCTCATTTCCATATGAAATGGAGCCCATACCGATTTGGAAAAAAAGAGCATCCTTTACAAAATATCAGAGAGAGAGAGACTTCCTTCTCTCCTGTCACTCGCAAACGAAGAAGCATCACCTGACAGTTTAACTAAAAGTTAGGTCCTTCGCATCCATTTCAAAAACCCCCAGCCTCTCTCTCTCTCTCTCTCTCTCAGCCCGCTTAATGTAGTAGATTCCGAACCTTAGTTCAATCATATCGATCAGTGTTAACAAAACTTCCAAGCGTGAACAGAAAGAGAGAGAGAGTAGATGGAGGAGGATTCGATGTCGCTGTTTGTTCTCTCTCTCTCCTGGATGATAGTGTCTGGTTTTACATTTTAATGTTTTAATAAGATGAACAAAATGATAGCATGGTGAATCCGAGTCATAAATATAAAGGAGGAGGTAGAGGTCACAGTCTAAATGAGAGATCGACCCAACCTGAATTCGGAGTGTGCTGTATATTATATAAAAGTCGCAGAGGTGTTTATTCACCTCCTCTGAAGTGGTTTACGTACTCGCCTACCGATTCCGTAATCCGAGTTCGATTCCCAGCTCTTCCAGCGTTGAATCAGAGGAATTTATTTCTGGTGATTAGAAATTCATTTCTCGATATAATGTGGTTCGGCTCCCACAAAAAGGTGTAGGTCCCGTTGCTAGGTAACCAACTGGTTCTTAGTCAGGTAAAGACACTTGTCCTTCGGGCCAGCCCTACGCGAGTTGTTAATCAGCTCAGTGGTCTGCTTGAACTAAGATATACTTACTTTTAGCCTGTTTTGATACAGTTGACAGTTTCCTTACTACCTTCCTAGACTTTTTCTCCAGTTACGAAGTTCTTTTATAACAGGGCAATTACGAATAATTTTGGGATACGTTTACCAATGAAAACTTTCATTCGACAATGGCGCTTATTTACGTATAAGAAACTGTAAGGAGAGAGAGAGAGAGAGAGAGAAAGGGGGGGGGGGGGAATGGTACAAACAAATGGATAGTCTGTTTATCTAGACTAGATATGACAGGATACCGTAATATCCTCCCATCGAAATGCGTTTATATAATAGTTGGTGATTATCCGACTTAACAAAACTAGTTGAATCTCTCTCTCTCTCTCTTTCTCTCTCTCTCCACACTACAAAATTTAATTATTCAAAGTAAACTTCTCCTTAAATGACGATAGCAACCAGAGTCGCCCACTACTCGAGAGACAATTATGATGCGCATTTATTTCCCTGCCTCCTCAGACCGTCGTTCAGAATGTATCCAGGAAGAACTATAGAGCTATGCGCCACCTTCATTATGGTCGAGAATTGCTTTGAATGCAAAGAGATTCTTATCCTTAATGTTTCCTTACCGATAATACAATTATTACACAATGAATTGAGCCAGCTCATATCCACCATATTTTCTGGAGGGCCGTTATAAAGCATTACCATAGAGAGAGAGAGAGAGAGAGAGAATTTAGTTTACACGTAAGTTCAACCGACTAGCAAGTCTGATGCAGCAACCTTTCGCTTCTGTTCAACTTTGTATACGTCAGTGAGAGTCGGTTACTGGTGGGTGGACGTTTCCCTTGAAGTGAATCGATAATGACAAGAATAATGACGTCTGTATTGAGTTCAGAGGATGTAGACCCAAGGAAGCGTTTTTGTGGCCGGATATAGCTATAGGTGGAAAACGGCAGAAAATGTGGTACTAGAGGTCGAGCTTTTTTGGGGGGATGATCTCCAGCCACAGGACCTACTGTCCAGTTGGGGGGGGAGACTTCTACCATCTGTGTGAGGCGCCCGAGTGCAAAGGAAAAGTTGTTTGAGGAGGGGGGGCGGGGGGCGGCGTGGCAATACGAAAATACCCAACATTCTCCATCCCCAAATCCAGGAATAGATTTTAAATGGGCTGTTCTGGAATCTTTTCTCCTCTGCCAGCCTCCCCCCATTTCCCCTTCCCCCCCAAACTGCCTGCTGGGGACCTCCTCGGCCTGTTTGGACAGAAGCAAATTCGCAAGATTAGGTAAATGAGGCCATATTTTTAATTTTTAAACACCGCATTATTTTCCTTGCCTTTCCATCAGTTAATGGATGATATTGCTATGCCCCAAGAAGGACAGGGTGCGCCTTTGCATTTCATTTTGGTCACCCACCCCCCCAACCCGAAAATCTCGATTATCACACTGTGGTCCCCCAAAATTGTGTATAAATATACAAGGGGTTTATGGGGTAGGGGTGCAGTAGGTCAAGACCAAAGTTGTGACATGAAGGATCGTAAGTCTCTCTCTCTCTCTCTTCAAAATCTCTCTCCTCTCTCTCATGATTTGGATCCGCTTCCAAATTTGTTCTGTTATATTCAATGGCCGCGAACGGATGGATTGGTGCCTTCCTTGCAGGTGTTGAATAATGATTCAGTTATTGTTGCCATATAACCATCCTGCGGGGATTGGGTGGGACGAGAGAGAGAGAGAGCACGAAACCCTAAGTAAAAGCACCACCTTCCTACCCCTCATTGCTATAATATCCGGAGGTAAATGGTTCCCATAAAATATAATTTCGAGTGCCTTTGCTTTCCATGGGATAATGTTAGTTTTCATAACTCTCACTCTTTCTCTCTCTCCCCTCTCTCACATCTTTCTTCTTCTCTCTTTCACATGATAACTGTGTTTTTACATGAGAAAGTCAAAACTCCTGTTAGCATGTCTGGGGAGAGAGAGAAGAGAGAGACCGATGCTCTTTCTACTTATAAGTACTGAAGTAGTACTTAGCTGGTCTTGGCGGCTAAGGAACCTCCTCTCTCTCTCTCTCTCTCTCTCTCTTGCAACTTATGAATTTTGTTTCATTCCTTTCCACAGTTACTTAGTTACTGCTGTTTTTTCTTCCTTGTATTTCTAGTCTCTCTCGGCCTGTTGTTTCAGCGTTGATTTTTGTTTTTGATTTTTTTACACTTGATTTCAGGAAATGTGTTCTTTAAAGGTGCTGTTGGCTACAACGGCAACAAGAACAACAGCTAATATTATTTTTAAGTTTTGATTTCTTCCGACATTGATGTGGTGGAACACTAATCGATTGTAGGACGTCGACAGAGGATAGTAGTAGGTATCTGATCTGTCTGTCTAGTACACGGTCATCACGAATTAGCATGGGGGAGGGGAGCGGGGGGGGGGGGGGGGGGGGGGGGGGGGGGGGGGGGGGGGGGGGGGTGGGGGGGGGGGGGGGGGGGGGGGGGGGGGGGGGGGGGGGGGGGGGGGGGGGGGGGGGGGGGGGGGGGGGGGCGATGGCGAGGCATATTGATGGAACTGCAACCCGATGTAATTGCTATAGTATCATAATTGTTTTTTGTTTTATGACGATGCAGTAGGATTGGCCTTTCCCCACTGAATATCATCGTTTAAACGAACTGAATACTGCAGTGGTTAACGGACAACAGAAGACTAATTAATAATGATTTCACTGCCTTTGGGAGAGGGAGAGCTGCTGGGCAGGAGAAACGAGTAGGATTGGTGCTTTGTTAACAGGCGTGTGTGTATGTGTGTGGGAGTTGAGGGGGGGTTATGCAAAGAATGAAACTATGCAGTTGTCATGACACGAAGTATATTCTAAGAAGTCTAAGACTGATTCTCAGTATTGTTCTAGACCTAGACCGTAAGCAAGTATGGTAGCTTCTCTATGATACTTCATGTTCCGTCATAATGGTTGCTATTCAGAAGTGATTTTCATCCAACTGCTCTTGATGGAAATGTAGAGATTTGTTAGAAACGCCCCCTTGTATATTCGAAAGAGTTTAAACATAGTTTTGAATTTATAGGGACTAATGTACACCAGCTTCGGATTATATGGTTCTAGGTGCACTGTCTGTTACCCTTAATTACCCCTTCGATTCTAACCAGACTGTTTAACCTATTAATTGTAATAAGAACCTAATAATGCAAGAGTATGCAAGAGCTGTTAGATTCTGAGATGATTTAGCGCCGTCACGAGAGAGAGAGAGAGAACAATATTACACTTATGTCAATACCTATATATATATATATATATATATATATATATATATATATATATATACTATAACATTTCCAAGTGAATAAATTGATATTAGGTCGTATATACATTGAGATAGATGACAGAGGTACTAATCAAGAATGAGGTGCGTGTAATTGGCGCCCTCCTTCCTACTTACAAGGGAATCATTTTTATCCTTAAGTTTTGATGGACATCTGGGCCAGACATCTTACATTTATGAAGGATTTCTGTGGCATAGTATACCTGATACTACTAATCATTTGTCTCGCAGGAAAGTGCATTTTTGTTTATACAGGTGAAGTGGTACGTAGTATAGTATTAATATTGATGTGTTGATTCATTGTGACTAACATATGCTTGGTCCCATTATGTTAAAGAACTTCATTCTTGACCCGTGAGCTTGTTAGCTCATTCAGTGTATTCACAAGTGTTCCAAATCTTGTGGTCATCAATGAATGAGAGAATGACGCAATAGAGCTGTTGCATATCACTGTCATTTGAAAAGGGGCGACTGTTTAGGAAACACACCCCCTTTAGACTCATGGGGGAATCCTGATGATGTTCTGAGGCAGGTCTTTCTTTGCTTTGGAGAGTAGGAAGGCTGTGGACGGTTTTAGTATATATGTGATGAAGGGAAGGATAATGAAGTTGACCTTCATTACTGATACTTATTTCAAAGCTACACTTCATAATGGCTTAGCAATTTCATATCAATCAACGAAGAATCTGTTGATGAGTATGTGAGACAGCAGCAACCCCCATTTGTTTCGTAATCCCGGAACATTATTAATCAGGGAAGGGGAATCATCCTTTCCAAGACTGGCAACAAGTGACTGAAGGCGTAAGCATCCAGTAGGTACTAGATAGTAGTCCTAGTAGTAGTAGTATTAGTAGTAGTAGTAGTAGTGAAAATAGTCATTATTAAAGGAATTTAAGGTTTGGTAAATTCAAGCCCTGGTGAGGGAAGGGTTCCGAAGTCATCACGTGTGAGGGGAATAAATGTGTCGTGTGAACCGCAAGAATTAGAGGGACATTTATGACCTTCTAGTATACGTAGGTGGGAAGGTCTAAGGCAGCCACAGTGCTACAACCTGCAGAAGAAGACAGGAGAGCGACAGACACTGACTTGATCTAAAAGTAGGCGTGAAATGAAGGGGGTGTGTTGCATTTTTGTGGCTGTCTATTTACCGTACGAACTGGAATATGTCAGAGAAAGGGAATGAAATCGAACGGGTGATGGGAGGAGGATGACAGAAAAGATGAGATGAACCGCAGAATAGGCGATGCAGGGAAGGCAGCAGCAGCTGGGTGGGTTAAAAAGATGGAGGAAAGAGAAACTTTTAGCGGAAACCACTATAAGGTGTTGGTGAAGAACGAATGAGATCCTGCAGTAGTTTTCATTTATTGAAGCGAGGTGCGAATGTTGAATGTGAATGTATAAATGTATACAATTGTGTCAGTCCTGCTGTTGCTGTTGCTAGAGAACAACTGAAGGGGTGACTGCGAAGTGTGGGGAGATAGTAGATGAAAAGGTGAAAGGGTCAAGTTGGGTGAAAAGATGGATGGATGAAGCAGAAAATTGTGGAAAATTGAAAGACGGCATGTCGATGAAAAGAGTAGAAGATACACTCGGAACGAGAAGAAGGGAGGAGGAGGAGGAGGAGACGAAGGAAGGCCTATTATAGAGTAGTACTAGGTACTACGTGCCAGGGAAGTCATGGCGTATTACCTACTCTGTGACTGAGGGTGGCAAGGGGCGGGGGGAGGGGGGCGCTGGTGGTGGGGGGACCAAATCCACAATCCAGCAGTTTAAGAGCAGGAATATGGCGGTGATCGTGTGCACAACAAAGGACACAACTGTTGTTGTAATAATAATAAGGGTGAAATCTACTGATACGACACCATGTTGCGGAAAAGGGCGCTTTATGTACAGGGATAAATAATGAGTGAAATTATAAAACAGATGCTCTCTTGAGGATGGCATTTCGATTTGTTACATGAACGTTCGCTTCTTTCGATTAATAATAATAATAATAATAATAATAAATAATAATAATGCTTACGATGCAAAACTTTGGATTGCCATAGTAGGCTGTAGACTAAAGCTGAGTCTTGTACAGTACATCTGGCATGAGCAGAATTATTTGGGATTCTCTCTCTCTCTCTCTCTCTCTCTCTCTCTCTCTCTCTCTCTCTCTCTCTCTCATGATCCCTGAATGTTTCTTGTACTTTGATTAAATAGACGTCAAGCTACACATGTCGCTGGGGTTTTGCTTAGATTCAAAGAAATCCTCCGTTATCAAATACCACGATCGGTAGACGTAATAGTTTTCTAATGTATATATGTATATGTATTTGTGTGTGTGTGTGTGTGTGCATAGAAAAGGTTAAGCTCGGAATCAGATGATACTGGAGTATGTACAATCTTTGTTCAGGGACTAGAAAAAATTGTACTACAAGATTGAAACAGAACTGGAGGTTGGTAGTATATCAACGGTGTAGTACTTTCAAATCCCATTAAAAACGAACTTGTGTGAAAATGTCTGTTGCATAATTATGAGAAATGGTTATTGAAGTCACACTTTGACATACCTAGCTATCCACGATTTTTGGTACACGTGCTGTGTAGGTTTATAAGTATAGTCGTTCTACCCTGGGCAGAGAGGGGTAGCGATGTTCAAGTCACTACATTAATCTCTCTCTCTCTCTCTCTCTCTCTCTCTTCTCTCTTCCGTGCTTGCGACCGGTATGTGTGTGTGAGAATTAAATCGTATAATTGCACTGATGTTGATACATGCGAATTTAATGTTTAATCTTTTCTTGCTCTTGTTTGAGTAGCGTTGTGTGTGTTTCAGTATTTTCAGTCTTTGTTTCAGGATGAAGAAGCCTTCCTGACGTTTTTCTTCTGAGACGATATTATTCCCCGCAGTTGTCAAGAGAAAGTATTTCAGTAAATGATTATTATAATAGTAAGAGTGTCAAGCATTTTCACTTTATTTGTCTACTTCTTAGTTCAGTAGTACGGTGCGTAAACAGCACATTGCTGTAGAGAGCTGCATTATTATACTATATAACAATGTCACCTATTATTATTATTATTATTATTATACAGGTATCGGTGCCATCTGGATTCCGTTCCTCCTCGTTACAGTTTAGCGTCTTTCATTCCAGCAACCGGAGTTTCTCCTGGTGGGCTGCAAGTGGCATTCCTGCTGCTCCAGTTATTGGTGAATTTGCGAATTTGCGTTGTTGCCGATAAAAACTTTCACCGTTTGTCCGGATTCCAGTTGCCTTCCTTCCTTCCCTCAGCCAAATTATAACATTCTCTCTCTCTCCTCTCTCTCTCTCTCTCTCTCTCTCTCTCTCTCTCTCTCTCTCTCTCTGTATGATTGGCCAAGAGAAGAAGGTCTTGGTCAGTTCTAGAGCGGTTCTTATGGTGGAGAAACGACAGCCTACATATAATAAGCTGTTTGTCTCCGTGGTGAGAGATAGCTGCTTCACACATATTCCAGCAATTGCCCTTTCCGTGTCAGGTTTTCTAAAGCCAGTGTGACTACTGTCGTTTCTGCGGGTCAACTGCAATCAAATGCAGGTGAAAAATGTGTTCCAAAAACCTATAGACAAGCATGAAATTTCAGGCAAAGATTCAAACCGAGAAATTCGAAATTTGTGTAATACTCAGTGTGTGGGTTCAGGACTTGGTGGCGGTTCGGGGTGGGGGGGGGGGGGTGGGGGGGGGGCGGAGTGACAAATATGTCGATATCGAGTCCCAGTAGAGTAGACCCATTGCTTAGCAGTTATTTATTCACTATTTAGGTTAATCCTATATACACGTTCGTGGCCCATAGTGCACGTGAAATGCACGCACACTTCAGCCATCACTGCTTGCACGAAAGCACGTCTATTCTAGGGTTACTTAGGTTGAGTTTTCTCTCTCTCTCTCTCTCTCTCTCTCTGCGGGTTTTTTTAGGCTATTATATGAATAAATTCACCCTCCGTGCCGAAGCGTTTCCTGTTATTAACATAAACGGTATGATTATTTATTTTTTTTATTCATTCATTCGATCATTCATTCATTTATATATTTGTTGATCAATGCGCTAAGTGTCGGCGTCCAACTCACTCCGGTGTTTGACACTGTAGGCGTACGTTTTTTTTTTTTTTTTTTTTTTTTTCTTATTATGTTACGAGTCTCAATCTAATTTCCTACTAATATTCAGTGAGGGAGAGAGAGAGAGAGAGAGAGAGAGAGAGAGAGAGAGAGAGAGAGATTGGTGGTTACGACACATGCTGGCAACGCTTAGGCCTACTCTGTTTTTTCAGAATTATGAGGAATTTAAATGAAGTTGTCTGCTCTTAATATTCAGTGTGAGAGAGAGAGAGAGAGAGAGTTAACAACACGTAATGCCTATTCATCATTCATTCTTGGCGACAATCTTCTGTCGTCACTTGAGCCTATTCCAGTGTTGCTCTTCTGTTAGACGCACACACACACACACACACACACACAGCCGTGGCATAGCGCTTTGCAAACGATTATTTTGTTTATTTGTTACTGTCTCTTCCTTTTCTTCGTCTCCTTCCGACTAGAAATGGTGATGGGGAGCTTCCCTTAATCACAAGTTGTACTACTTCATTGATGAGAGCTCCACAGGCTGTGAAGCTGCCTCGCCTGACATTCACTCTCTTTTGTTCAAGGACTACTCGGTCGGTGTTCGTTCGATTGGTGCCTCAAATTGGAGCAGATCTAGTTGCTGTTTTCATCTGAAAGTACATAGTCTCTCTCTCTCTCTCTCTCTCTCTCTCTCTCTCTCTCTCTCTCTCTCTCTCTCTTAGAGGTGGTGGTTGGAATAAACTGGGTCATTACTGTTTCCTCGGCGTCCTCTTGGAAGGAGTCTTGTTTTGTGATCAACATAAGCTATTATGAAAGATGTCTCAGATTGATATCGATGGCTATTTACCTGTGATTAAGTGGCGTCGGATTCATGGTGCTCCCATATCATCTCGTGGCGTAGACTTAATACTAGGGCGCGGAGGTGCTTCCAGGAACCCATTTTAAGTTTGAAGGGTTTCGTTTGTAGTTATAATTGGCACATTCAACCTTTTCTTCTCCATTTCCTCTTCACTATCAAATGCGCATTTATTCATTATCAACTTCTCTCGTCTGTGTAGGTTTTGACATAATAGATTTTCCCCCCCCACCCCCCCCCCCACTTCTCAAACATGCATTGACACACTCGATATGCCCTCATCCCCCTTCCCTTCCCCCTCCCCCTCTTCCCACCTCTCTTAATCAATCATTGCCATTTTCGTTGAGTAGTTCTGACTGACCACTTGTGAGAGACTTTAGTTATCAGGAAAATGTTCTCTTGTATTGCATAAATGACGTCATCTCCCCTTTCGACTTTTGACTTCTTTAAAATCTTATTTACTTTATGTTTATTATGCTTATTCAGGAGCTGGTGTTTATTATGCTCATTCAGGGGCCCGTTTTTTATTATGCTTACTCAGGGGCCCATTTTTTTTTATTATGCTCAGTCAGGGGCCTGTTTTTATTATGCTCATTCAGGGGCCCGTTTTTTATTAAGCTTATTCAGGGGCCCATTTTTATTATGCTCACTCAGGGGCCCGTTTTTTATTATGCTCACTCAGGGGCCCGTTTTTTATGCTCTTTCAGGGGCCTTTGTTTATGCTCATTCAGGACCAGTGTTTAATATGCAATGGACTGATATGGTAATTTTTCATAGGCGTAAAACTAAGATATTTTCCCACAGACAAACATACACACCACTAAACTTACCTCTCGTGACCAACACCAGTCTCATAATTAACAACTACGTCGATAGGGCTCAATAGATCGTTAAGAGAAGTCTCCCTGGCTAGGGGATCAAACGCTGATACGACGGTTATGAGCAGAGAGGGAGAGAACGATCCCTTTTACAAAGACAAACACTTGGTTAACCTTTAAGTTCTCACCTACGGTTTAAGCGTGTCTCCATAATTATAGTGGCTCTTCAGACCTTATACACAAATACCC